>NC_091467.1:37725794-38025890 GCF_027789765.1 Dendropsophus ebraccatus | reverse complement strand
GAAAGGAGCTGGTCTGACTTTCATCTAGAAACATTAATATTGATTTTTGTCTAATTAATGGACAGACCCAAGAGAAGCTCCCAGCTCCTCCACCACTGCCATAACTCTTGGTAAACTCCTAGATGGGTTCCTCAGAAACAATAGCATTTCATCCGCGTATAGCCAAATCCTGTCCCCCCCACCACCACTTGCCCTAAATCACTTGATAACTGAGTCTGATCTGATCCTAATCTCTGTCGCAAGGGTGAAGGGTAGAGGGAAGAGGGGACAAGCTTTACCTAAATAAATCAGAATGTAACCATTTACTATGACCGATGGTGTCTTTATAAATCAAACCATATTAACAAATTTATCACCAAACCCTTAACGTTTTAGGGCCTCCCATAGGTAATCCCAATCCACCCTGTCAAATGCTTTAATAGGATGGAGCAGGCATCGATCTCCTCTGTTACCTGCATATTCTCATATAATCTTCTAGTATTACATCTTGGCGTTTCACCTGCAATAAAGCCGCACTGGTCTGTATGTATGAATTCAGCTGTTACCTTTTCTACCCAGATGGCAAGATCCTTACCGAAAATTATTTGTTTCACTGTTGATCAGGTCTAAAGGATTCTAGATCAAGTGGGTCCCTTTCAGGTTTTGGTACTAACACAGTTCCCTCACCCATGTATGCTGGAAACCTCCCTTTCTCCAATGATTCACTAATTACCTTCTGTAGCCTGGGCATCAGTACCTCCTTGTGTTCTCTTTATATATTTTATAGGGGATCTCATGCCCTCCTGTGTTTGTTGATTTGTATTAGCTATCCACACTTCCTTAAAGGAGAACTCCTGGAAGGGCCCCCCTTTGAAACAAAAAACTGCTGCTTTTAGGTATTGTGTGAAGAAAATAACATGCACTTTCCTCCCCAGTTCCAGCGCTGGTTCCCACATAGCGCCACCCCTGGTCCCAGGCTGCTTCCTGGTCTAAAAGAGAATCTGGGCTGTGACAGGCCGCTCAGTCAGTCAGCAACTGTAGCAGTTTTTCGCCTCTGCCGCAGATTGCCTGAGCGGGCCTAACACGTCACATCCCAGGTCTCCTTTCCAGAAAGACCAAAATGGGCCAGGCACCGGAGCGGAGGTATGCAGCACCAGCGCTGGAGCTGGGAAGGGTCATACGTGTTCCCTAATCCAAAACCTTATAAATGTCTCTTATTGTGCAGCAAACACTCATTGGTTTTTTTTGTTTGTTTTTTTTACTTTTAGATTCTTCAGGAACGAGGATCCAGGATGTGATGAAGCAAGATGTGACCATGATGTTACTGATCTCTAGCCAGGCTGTAACCAAAGCCCTAGCTGCCTGTGGAGCTCTTGCGCTGTATTTTCACCTTATCTCCTCAGCCAGCCTTAACACCCCAACATTACAGATGGGGCAACGTGTGAGCAAATTAAAACAAGACCATATTTTGTTTGCCGTTTCTTGTGACAGGCTCATGCTTTGGGTTGCCAGGTTATATAGGAATGATGTCAATTTTAGTGGAGTGAATGGATTAGAGGGGGGCTAATGTTTGAGGCTAATTGTGTTTTCTTGTGTGTCCTCCCACTTTGGCCTGTGTTTACAGGAATATATTCTGCGGTGCTCTTTGGACTTTCAGTGACAAACTTATTTGCTGGATGGAAAAAAACTGGCCTTCCCTTGAATTATCTTCTTTACAGTTGCCAAAAGTCTTGTTCTGTTTCTTGTCTCAAATGCTTTTACTGTCCAGTTATGTTTTGTTTTTGTTTTAAATTCAATGGAGAAATCAATGCCTGGTGTTTGTATTGGGCTCAATCAATCCATGGAATCTGGGAAGCAAAAGAAGAGGAGTTCCATAACGAATTACCATTGTAGTCTGTTACTTTAGTGACAGATAGGACTGTACAGTTCCAGGGATTGCCAATCTTCCTTTGTCTTTATGATGCATGCATACATGTACCAAGCAAACTGCAGTTTTCCCTCCTCATTTTGGTATGGATTTGTGACCGGGGGAGGGGGTCTGGGTCCAGGCTGCCTGCTCTTGAATCTTGGCTTTTCATTGAGTACAAATGCTTTTTGGACACCTGTACTGCAAAAAAGATGAGGCAGAACCAAATTATTTGTCTTGTTTGTGGGTGTATTTTTTTTTCTGACACAAAAACTGTTTGTTGCCAACGCGTTCTGTGTGCACTTTTTTTACCATGTCTTTAATTTATCTCAATAGTTCAGGCTGTTTAACATATCGTAAACCTTATTTTGTCGTAATACTGCACCCTTTAAGTTACAGTTCAGTAACCACATGTGAAGTGAAAAAGAATTATTGCACTGCTCCCTCATATGCATCTTTGACACAGAGCACAATCTGCAAGTATTACAGATTTTGCCATATGTACAATGTAGCATGTGGAATCCACACGGTAAAAACCCAGTAAAAATCCTTTTTGCATTGCCCTATTTTGACAACTATAACTTTTTATTTTTAGTTAAAGGATATGTGTGGGGGGGGTTGTTTTTTTTTAGCAGAACAGTTTTTTGGTACTATTTTGAGAAGTTCTTATTACATTTTATGGGGAAGGTGAAAAAGAATAGTAATGCAGTCATGTTTTTTTTCCTGGAGTACACTGTGCAGTGTTGAGTGAACTTTATTCTAAGGGTTAATACTAGAGATGAACGAACTGAACTTCCAGAACCAAGATTCCTTACAAACTTTGCACAAAAAAAAAAAAATTGGGAGCGAACCGAATTTTTAAAAAAGTTACACATTGTACATTATGATACAGCAAAACTGTAGGTGCAAGGGAATATTCATAATATATCACACTTTCTCCCTAACTCCAAGTCAGCTCCCGTACAGTTAACTGAACACATACGTTTACACTAGATAGATAGAGGCAGGGTTACAGAGGGTAATATAAGATAGGTAGATAGAGGATAGGGTGAGGGTAGTAGTGTAAGCTGTTTAGCTGTCAAATGGCTTCTGTCACTGTGTGTCAATACATGCTGTACACAGCTCTCCTGGGTGAAGTTAAGACTTTAAGGGTATATGCACACTATGGAAATCACGCATTTCACTCTCTTTCCATGCCAAAGACTCCATTCTAGGGTCAGGCGGATTCCGCTGTCCGGGTAAGGAATTAACATGAAAATTCTTTGTGTGGACAGCGGAATCTGCCTTCGCATAGAATGGAGCCTATAGGACATCAAAGGGGGGGGGGCAACGATGGAATCTGCTGCAAATTGACTGTGTGATTTTATTAGTGTGCACATACTATTATTGAGGAGAGAGAATATTGAAGTAATAATAAAGTGTTGTCACGGGCCATTTCCGATAATCAGCCACGGAGCTCAAAGGGGGAAGGGGCTGTCCCTAGTTGTTGGTGGGCCCAACTCCCTAATACTGTTGTCTGAGGTAATTACAGTAATGTCCATGGTGTTGGTGAGGTGCAGTAGAAATCAGCCAACAGGTAGACAAGGTATTATGTTTCAACAGTGAATTTAATCGAGCATCAGGTACAACAGGTAAAAGTCTTTTGTCTGTGGAGTACCTGCAAAATAGCCTAGAGGTTGATCATAAGTGCAAATTTCTCTCTCAAATACAACATACATACATTCTGTGCAATATAAAAGCAGCAAAGGTGTATATTTACAATAAAAAGAAACATAATTTATAAAATAGGATGGGCTTCTGCCCAATGTGAAACACTCTTAGGGTAGCTTCACACTTACCGGATCCGCAGCGGATTTCACACTGCAAGTTTGCAGCGAAATCCGCTGCGGATCCTGTACTGTGAAGCTGAATGGGTCCCATACACGCAGCTGATCCGCTGCCTGTATGGGACCCGGCCCCTTTAGCCACCACGCTGCTCACAGCCCTGGCCCCGAGCATACATTACCTGCTGTGTGTGAGGCTCCCCTCGCTCCTCATCAGCCAATCAGTGCACGGCAGCACTGATTGGCTGGTGAGGAGCGAGGGGATCCGGGAGCATAACACCCAGCCGCGGCACGGAGCAGGTAATGTATGCTCAGGCTGTGGGCGGCAGGGGGGTTAAAGGGGCTGGGTCCCATACACGCAGTGGATCCGCTGCGTGTATGGGACCCATTCAGCTTTACAGTACAGGATCCGCTGCGGATTTCACTGCAAACTCGCAGCGTGAAATCTGCTGTGGATCCAGAACGTGTGAAGCTACCCTTAAAGTCATTCATAAGTCACTTGTAAAGTGCACTTCTAGGCTGGGTTCACACTACGTATATTTCAGTCAGTATTGTGGTCCTCCTATTGCAACCAAAACCAGGAGTGGATTAAAAACACAGAAAGGCTCTGTTCACACACTGCTGAAATTGAGTGGATGGCCGCCATTTAATGGCAAATATTTGCTGTTATTTTAAAACAACGGTTGTTGTATTGAAATAATGGCAGTTATTTACTGTTATATGGTGGCCATCCACTCAATTTCAACATTGTGTGAACAGATCCTTTCTGTGTTTTTAATCCACTCCTGGTTTTGGTTGCAATATGAGGACCACAATACTGACTGAAATATACGTAGTGTGAACCCAGCCTCAATTAGTGTTTATTGGGATAAAGAGTATACAGTACCTGTAATTTTTCAAAGTCACTTGGCACAGCGTCGATATTACAATTATCCTATTAGCAATTGATGTAACATAAGAGTTCTCGCACTGTAAGGCTGGGTTCACACTACGTATATTTCAGTCAGTATTGTGGTCCTCATATTGCAACCAAAACCAGGAGTGGATTAAAAACACAGAAAGGATCTGTTCACACAATGTTGAAATTGAGTGGATGGCCGCCATATAACAGTAAATAACTGGCATTATTTCAATATAACAGTCGTTGTTTTAAAATAACAGCAAATATTTGCCATTAAATGGCGGCCATCCACTCAATTTCAACATTGTGTGAACAGATCCTTTCTGTGTTTTTAATCCACTCCTGGTTTTGGTTGCAATATGAGGACTACAATACTGACTGAAATATACGTAGTGTGAACCCAGCCTCAATCTGTATAGTGTCCTCTAAATGAAAAGTCCCTCTTTGTACATAAAGATCTGCTAGCATATAGTAAGTAGCATCCATTAGAGTCCCTGCATAAAATAGTCAACAAATACAATCCTTTATTAAAAGACAGCAGTAGCAATCACTGTAGTAGAGTGTTTTTAACACACTAAACATCAACAAAACTAACCCCCTTATAACAATAGGCAGGTTTCCTGCCTCATACATGATGTAATGACCAGGGACTTTTCTTAAATATAACATGTTGCCAACATGGCATAATTTAAACACTTTTCCCAACTGGACCTACATAACGGTTTACAACATAGGGTCTATAACTGTCCCTACATTGCAAGCCGCTAATGCTGGGATAAGATAGAGGCTTGACTTCTGGTCCCTGAAACGTGGGCATCCTCTCATTCCTGATGGCACACACAGATGGGTACCTGTGGATGTATGCGAGTTGAGGGAGAAGGACTTCCACTACACAGGTGAGTAGGGGCAGGCCATCTACCACAAGGGCCAACTAATATAGGATATACAATTTAATTAGCAAAACAATTAAATACATGAAAGGGTAAAAGCGCAATGCATTTCCAGGGCGGACCGACCTCTTCCTCAGGCGCATGAGGTTAATGAACATTTACCGTCTATAGATATATGTGTGTGTGTGTGTGTGTATATATATATATATATATATATGTATATATATATATATATATATATATATATATATATATATATATATATATATATATGTATGTATATATATATATATATATATATATATATATATATATAGCAAATTACAACATCATTCATAAAAACAAAGATGACACTCAATTTAAAGAGAGTACCAAATAAATACAGCCTGATAAATAATAAAAGTTACAATGCAATAATCATATAGATAACCAAGGTTAGACTATACTAATGTATGTAACTAATTCTGAACGTGAGACCATTTGGAGCTTGTGTGCACAATCTGAAAACCCAGTACAGTGGTACCTCGGTTTTCAAACTGCTTGGAACTCAAACAGTATCTCTTGCTCGGTCCTCAAACACTTTTCGGGCACCCAGTCTTGAAGTACAGTAATACTACGGTATTCGAACGAAAATGTCGCTGGAAGCAACGTTCAGAATTAAAACTTCGGAATCAGGGGCGTAGCTAATGTCTCCTGGGCCCTGGTGCAAGAGGTCAACTTGGGCCCCCCCCCCCCCTTTTCACGACCAAGACCGATATTACCAATAACACCAGCCTATAGGAAGAGAACATTTTATCACCATACATATTACCGCCATACTGTTATTGACCAAATCCTGTACACTGAGACCAATATTACCAGTAATACCAGTATATAGGAAGGAAATATTACCGCTACACCACAACCACTACCATCACTACCATATTGTTACTGACCAAATCCATACTGAGACCAATAAAACACAGTACCAGATAAAAGTAACAAATATTACCACCACATACTGACTAACACCAGCGCTGCTACTGAATAATCCACTGTACACAGATCACTATCACCTCATCCAGTCATATAGAGGCTGACCCAGCCCTACACAGGCTCTGTACACCATATACATTATAGTGCAGTTATATCAGGTGACTCACAAGGGGCGTCTTCTCTGATCAGAGTCGTTTTAATTTTCTCCTCCATCCGTCCTGGGCCGTTATGAGAACTTCTCCGAGCCACGAATCCACAGAATCTGCCAGACAAACATATTAGGCTCCTCACTCCATTAGGCACCATCCTTATCTCTCTACTAGCTGCACATCTGTATTGGTCCCTATATGCCCTCATTTAGTGGGTAAGCTGACACTATGTGATCCCCCTTATAGTATATGCCCCCCTCTGTGTAGCCTCCTTAAAGGCCCTCTCCCCCCTTACTTATACCCCCTTATAGATGGCTCCCCTCTCCCCCCTCCTTATAGATGGCTCCCTTTCCCCCCTGCTTACAGATGGCCCCCCACTCCCCCATAGATGGCTTCCCTCTCCCCCCTCCCTTATAGATGACTTCCCTCTCCCTCCCCCTCCCTTATAGATGGCTTCCCTCTCCCCTCTTCTTAGATGGCTTCCCTCTCCCCCCATTATAGATGGCTTCCCTCTCCCCTCTCCCCCATTATAGATGGCTTCCCTCTCCCTCCCCCCATTATAGATGGCTTCCCTCTCCCCCCTCCCCCATTATAGATGGCTTCCCTCTCCCCGATTATAGATGGCTTCCCTCTCCCCCATTATAGATGGCTTCCCTCTCCCTCCCCCCATTATAGATGGCTTCCCTCTCCCTCCCCCCATTATAGATGGCTTCCCTCTCCCTCCCCCCATTATAGATGGCTTCCCTCTCCCTCCCCCCATTATAGATGGCTTCCCTCTCCCTCCCCCCATTATAGATGGCTTCCCTCTCCCTCCCCCCATTATAGATGGCTTCCCTCTCCCTCCCCCCATTATAGATGGATTCCCCCTCCCCCCATTATAGATGGCTTCCCTCTCCTCCCTTCTTATAGATTACCCCCCTCCTCTCCTCCCCCTGTGCACAGCAGATAACAAAAAAAAAAAACTCACCTGCCATCCGTTCCCACGTCGAACCTCTCGCCTCCTGGTCCGGTCCCCGACTGATGCGCGGCTGCCGGGGGTGTCCCGTCCTATCCCCGGCAGCGCCACGCATCAGTGAGCTCCTGTACGCCGGGGCTGGGACTTTTGGCACAGGAAGCGTCTCTGACGTGCGCTTCCTGTGCCGGAAGTCAGGGCCCCAGCCGGCATAGGGAGCTCACTGATTCGCCGCGCTGCCGGGGATAGGACGGGACACCCCCGGCAGCCGCGCATCAGTCGGGGAACATAGAACTCTTGTGACCGCAAGCAAAATTATGCTTGCGGTCACAAGAGAGTGCAGTGGCGAGGGGGGCCTCGCGGGCCCCCCCTCATGGCGGGCCGGGTCGCAGCGGCGACCGCTGCGACCCTGGTAGCTACGCCACTGTTCGGAATGTTTTTGCAAGCGTGGATGGTGGGTTGTACCTGGTGAGTTTAGCACTAGTGAGGCTTCACATACAGTACAGTACTGTATAAGACTGCTGGAGTGCATATACGGTACAGTAGTAGTACAGTCAGTGCACCACCATCTCCCATCCTGTACGGTATTATATAAGACTGCTGGAGTGCATATACAGTACAGTAGTAGTACAGTAAGTGCACCACCATCCTCCCATCCCATTGTTGGGGTGGGGGTGACTATACAGTAAAGGATGAGTGAGGAGTTAGTGACTACCATACTATAATTGCAGGTTTTGTTCAATGTTTCTTGAGTATAATGTACTATATACTATAGTGTTGTACTGTATTGATTAAGCTGGGTACTTTTCAATGTAATAAATGAGTATTTTAGGTAATTATTGGTTGTTGCTGGAACCAATTTAACACATTTACATTATTTCCAATGGGAAAACACTGCTCAGTTCTCAAACTGCCTTCCTGAACTAATTAAAGCAACTCTATACCCACAATCGGACCCCCCAAAACCACTTGTACCTTTGGATAGCTGCTTTTAATCCAAGATCTGTCCTGGGGTCCGTTCGGCAAGTTATGCAGTTATTGTCCTAAAAAACAACTTTTAAACTTGCAGCCCCCTCCCCAACGGCCGGGGCTTAGAGTATGTGTGCCCTAACTTTGCACCACCCCTCCGTCCCTCTACATCATTAGGAATGCCACTGGAACATTTTCTCTTGTCTGAACATTGCACAGGTGCCTTAACGATCCAGCCCATGTTCAGTATTCACACAGCTGATGAATAGGAGACAATCTGCCTGGAGCATTCCTAATGATGAGGAGGGCAGGGAGGAGGGACAGAGAGGTTGTGCCAGCCTAATGCATATACAATCTAAGCCTTGGCCGTTGGGCACGGGGCTGCCAGTTTAAAAGTTGTTTTTTAGGACAATAACTGCATTACCTGCCGAATGGACAACAGGACAGATCTTGGATTAAAAGCAGCTATCTGAAGGTACAAGCGGTTTGGGGGGGTCAGATTGTGGGTACAAAGTTGCTTTAAGTACGAAAACCGAGGTACCACTGTCTTTATTAGCAATCTGTATCTATCAGGTCTGCTTTCTGGGATCTTTTCTAACACAAATAGATTTAGACTTGTAGAATTGCCCCTGTGTTTTAATGCACAGTGCCATGTTTAAAAAATGTTTTTTATGTTTGCCCTATGCTTTAATATATATATATATATATATATATATATATATATATATAGACCAACATATTGGTCTATTTATCATTCCCCCCAGTAGCCAGAATCCTGCTCCACACTGACGAGGGGCAAATACCCTGAAACTGCAGTCTGTGGATGGATGCCTAGCCTTGGTAACCCTTGTCTTATGTCGTTATACTTGCCACAGAGTTAGACTTTGACTTACAGGGGCCACCCTGGTGTTTCCCTATTTAGGTCCCAAAGCTCGCAACAGAGTGAGGACCTGAGGAACTACGTATCAGGGTGGTTTGGTGCTCTCCCCACTAGGAGGTACCCCTTGGCAATGGGCTTCCTTCTCTGGAGAGAGGGATATCTGGCTATTCCCGTGTTTTGAGACTCGTAACTGAGGCTCCACGGACCCCTTTTTTGCATATAACATATTTACTTTTTTTTTTAACTTATTTTCTAAAAACGGTATATCTTGCTGATCTTTATCCAATCTACGGTTAAGTACTCTGATCCTACTTTGTTAAGAAGTGTAAGCCTCAATGAGTTAGTTGCATCTGCGCTGCCTATGTGCCTAAGGTTAGTTTCTCACTGCCTTAAATTTTAGCAAAAACAACATGGTGTTCATATGAGCAAAACTGCCAAAGCCAGATGTTAGCTGTAAGTCAATAGAATTTTATAAAATGCCATACAGTACTGTGACAGTTTTTCCAAAATGCAGCATGGTGAGGGTTTAGCGTTTTTTTTCTGCAAACTGTGACATTTCTCTCACATACATTTGAATGGAATCCTTCTGTTCATCTCAAAAACGCCAAAGGCAAAATAAGCCAGTCGCACCTAAAGTAAAAAACGCAAAGAAAATTTATTAAATTTATGGCATGGATTTCAGCTTCATTTCACACCAGACTTTAGTAAATATGGAAGGCTCTGAAAGCAACCCACTTTGAAAAAAATTGGTTTTAACTAGAGATGATCGAACCTCGAGCATGCTCGAGTCGATCCGAACCCGAACTTTCAGCATTTGATTAGCGGTGGCTGCTGAAGTTGGATAAAGCCCTAAGGCTATGTGGAAAACATGGATATAGTCATTTTCCAGACAAACCTTAGAGCTTTATCCAAGTTCAGCAGCCCCAGCTAATCAAATACCGAATGTTCGGGTTCGCTCATCTCTAGTTTTAACCCATGTTTTTGCTATGACTGTGATCAGACTAAGCAGTTTATCCTGTGGTCCAGAATTACTGACACTGTGTACTGACATAACCTTTCATTTAATACTGCACCAATAAAACTCTTCAATCCTATTAAACCTGTTGTCCCATAGTTAGGTAACTTATTTATATCTTTATTCTTGCTAATATACACACATCAAGAGTGACCTCCCTTGCATTGCCACATACTCTGGCATTGTTTGATGCCTTGAACGTGTTCATGTTACTATTCACAAGGTGAAGGTATGTATTACAGGCTTCACAGGATATTTGAAAATATTCTTATATTTTTATTATTGCATTGTATTTATGGTGTAAAAACATTCTCTCCATAACTTTTTCTTAATTATTTTGCGTTAGTTCCTCGTCTGTTCTTCACAGTGAAGTCTGTCAGGGAAGCTTTTTTACAGACAGTGAGAATGGACCCAGGAAGCAGAGTCTAAGTGCCCTGTAGGTCTTCATCTTTCATCCCACTCCAGGATGTGGAAGCTGGACTTCTGTGGCTAGAGGACACCCGGTTGTTTCACAAGTAGGGTCCTGGTGGGAGCAGCAGCTGGTTTCCAAGAACCACACAGAGCCTGTGCAAGGCACCAGGGAACAAGCTGAGTATATGTGGTCTTCAGAGCCAGGTCCTCAGTGGGAGAGTCAGCGCAGTATCGGGGGTGACGCGTATAATAGTCAGACAGTAGAAGGGTCAAAGTCAGCAACAGGAGAGGCACACGGTTCAGACAGGCCTCAGGCAAAAAATGAAATCCGGAGAACAGGCATGGGTCAGGATTCAAGGAGAGTCAGCAAAATAATGTAGCCTAAGGACACTGCGACACTGGTTGCACAGTGAATGACACTTTGGGGGACATTTATGAACATTACGGTAGGGGCGTACGGCAGGGAGAAGGCATAGATTCGCCCCACCAGTACATCTTAAGGCTATGTTCACACATAGTATTTTGGTCAGTATTTTTTCAACCAAAATTGGTAATGGAACTGACAGAGCAAAATGATAAAGAAAAGTTTTGCACAATTTCTGTATTTTCAACCCACTGGTTTTGATTGAAAAAATACTGTCCAAAAGACTGACAAAAATACTACGTGTAAATACTACCTTACATTTGTGTGCCTGCGCAGATTTTCCACAGGGCCGTTTCATCACTTGCCCCCGCGCCCCTTTGCCCCATCACCTGGCTGGCAATACTGGCGCCCGAACGCAGCTCCGCCCCCTCCCCGGACTGCGCCGAGCACTCTGCATGTGGCAGGCCACGGCAGACATCTTCTCCCTCGAGCAGGCGCTGCTCGGCTGGGTCGGCGGGGTCTGGGAAGGGGGCGGAGCTGCGTTCGGGCGCCAGTATTGCCAGCCAGGTGATGGAGAAAGAAGATGTGTGCGGCGGCGGCCTGCTTCTTGCAGGCTGGAGAGAAGAGGAGAGAGGGACCCGCCGCATGCCAGAATAAGGTGGGTACTATGTGGGTTTTTTTGTTGTGCGTGTGTGTGTTAAACAATACAGGGGGAAATATTACTATGGGAGGGGAGCAGAACATGGGGGGAATATTACTATGGGGGGGAGCAGAACATGGGGGGAATATTACTATGGGGGGGAGCAGAACATGGGGGGAATATTACTATGGGGGGGAGCAGAACATGGGGGGAATATTACTATGGGAGGGGAGCAGAACATGGGGGGAATATTACTATGGGGGGAGCAGAACATGGGGGGAATATTACTATGGGGGGAGCAGAACATGGGGGAAATATTACTATGGGGGGGCAGAACATGTGGGGAATATTACTATGGGGGGTAGCAGAACATGGGGGGAATATTACTATGGGGGGAGCAGAGCATGGGGAGGAAAATTACTATGGGGGAGCAGAGCATGGGGGAATATTACTATGGGGGGAACAGAGCATGGGGGGAATATTACTATGGGGGGAGCAGAGCATGGGGGGAATATTACTATCGGGGGGAACAGAGCATGGGGGGAATATTACTATGGGGGTGGGGCAGAGCATGGCGTATTATTACTATGGGGGGAGCAGGGGGGACTATTACTATGGGGGGAGCAGAGCATGGGGGGAATATTACTATGGGGTGGAGCAGAGTGTGGGGGGAATATTACTATGGGGGGAGCAGAGCAGGAGAAAGGAATATTACTATGGGGGAGCAGAGCATGGGGGGAATATTACAATGGGGGAGCAGAGCACAGGGGAAGGAATATTACTATGGGGGGAGCAGAGCATGGGGGAAATAATACTATGGGGGGGAGCAGAGCATGGAGGGAATATTACTAAGGGGGTAGAGCAGAGCATGGGGGAAATATTACTATGGGGGGAGCACAGGGGGGAATATTACTATGGGGGGAGCACGGGGGGATATTACTATGGGGGTAGCACAGTGGGGGAATATTACTTTGAGGGTGAGCAGTGCTCAGGGGGGAATATTACTATGGAGGGCGCCTAGGGGGGATTATTACTATCGGGGGAAGCACAGAGGGGATTATTAGTATGGGGACAGCACAGGAGGGGGGTTATGGGGATAGCACATGGGGGATTATTAGTATGGGGACAGCACAGGGGATTTTTTTCTATGGGGGCAGAGTACAGGGGAGGATTATTACTATGGGGACAGCACAGGGGGGATTTTTTCTATGGGGACGGCACAGAGGGGATTATTATAATGGGGACAGCACAGAGGGGGATTATTACTATGGGGTAGAGTATAGGGGAGGGATATTACTATGGGAACATAGCACAGGGAGGATTATTACTATGGGGTAGAGCACAGGGGGGATTATTAGTATGGAGACAGCACGGGTGGATTATTAATATGTGGACAGCACAGGTGGTATTACTACTATGCGGCAGAGCACAGGGGGATTATTACCATTGAGGCACTGCATAGGGAGCATTATTATATAGAGACAATTATATTATATGGAGGCAAAGCAGGTGGCATAATTACTATATTAGGGTACAGCAGGGGGCATTATTACTATATGTGGTACAACAGGAGACATTATTACTATATGGGTGTACAGCAAGGGATCCTACATACAGGAGGCAACCCATATACCTATTAACTCTACTGCACATGACACAAAAAAGTAGAAGTTTTTGTAAAAGTGCAGAGCCTAAGATGTTTGTCTGGCAGGTTCAGAGGAGATGAACTGTAGCTGCAAGAAACTGTCATGGAGGCCGGGGCCAGATGGAGAGGAAAAGGAAAGTGAACAAAGAAGAAGTCACCTGTGAGTCACTGAATGCCTTTTTTTTTTAAAGGGTTGAATAACTGTGCTCTACGCACACTGCTTCTCCTTAGCAACAAACCCCCCCCTCCCCCGGCATCACTTGAGCGGGCGCTTTTAGCAAGATTCGCCCTGTAGTTAGAATTACCTAGAAACGGCCCTGATTTTCCATTAGGTATTTTTCACTCGACTCTCACACATGCAATCAATGAGGAGTGCTATTGGTGTGAAGATGGCTAGTGCTCTGGTGTCATGTGTAGTGATTCTTCACTCTACATCAGAGCCTCAGCTAGGGCCCCCAGAGACCACAGCTGGATCATATTTGTGTGTAGGTTCTGCTATGATATGTTAGGAGCATGGGAGAAATGTGTTCAGCTACCATAAATGATGAGGGTTAGTGATAAAGCATGGGTCGGACAACCATGACCGCCACCCATGACCGCCACCACCTGCCACATACAGTACATCCTACTTCCTGCCATATACATCATGCCATCAAAAACAAAAAAAAAGGAGAAAGAGCTGTGGGCACCCACCTGCACTTACACGTCTCTGCCCACCATCCAGCACATCACTGGATTATAACCCTGGATATAAAAGACGCTTTTGTAGATAGAAGAGACAGCTGCCAGCAGTGGCGTAGCTACCATAGAGGCAGGGAAGGCGGTTGCTATGGGGCCCGTGGACGGAGGGGGCCCAGGAAGGATAAGAGCCTCCTGTGTCCTTTTGCTTAACCCCTTAATGTACTGCAATGTGTAAGTGACCCAGTGTTCTATTACATGCTGCAACACAAAAAATGGGTTATCAGTGCAGGAGTAGTGAAGGAGAGAGCTAATTGTCTTGTGTATTAACCCTTTGTTTGTGTTGCAGCATGTAGGAAAACACTGGGTCACTTACACACTGCAGTAAATAAAGGGTTAAGCAAAAGGTAGTCTGCTCCTGCACCTATGTATATAACCATGAGGCTCCTAATGCAGCTATAGGTAAATACAGTGGATGAACAGAACAAGCAGACATTGGTTTCCTCCTCTGCCAGTCACTGTTGTGGCTGCACACGGGATTCTGCCTCTGGCCACAAGAGATTTTTTTTTTTGCCACATCATTGAATATTATAGTTTGTAGGGGGGCCCCATAAAGTTTTTTGCTATGGGGCCCCATGAATCCTAGCTACGCCCCTGGCTGCCAGGCACCATATTTGCACACAAGGTGGAGTGACGTACCACAACCTCCATCCGTACCAACATGACTTGTGTGTTAACAATGGTCACCTCTGTGTAAGAGCCACAGATCAATTATCTGCTGCCTTTTCACTCTCTAGGACGAAAAGATATGTGAGTATAGGCTACAAGGTAACCATCACAAGGGAAGGGGGGGCAGGACATCTGTCTGTTTCATCAGCTGGTCACCTGATTCCCAGCTAACTGACAGCCAATCTGCATGGATCCCCAGTGTCCCCGGAAGGTGAGGGAGACTTGCAGTGTAGAGGTGGTCCGTTACAGTACCTACGGTATCCTGCAGGGGATACTTATATTACAAAACTTTGCTTGTTTACCTAATTTTTACCTCTTTTAAAAAAAATGTGAGCTTGTAAACTGCTCACAAACCACATTACTTGTCATCTGAGATTTCACTCTAGCACTGTAGATTTGGCAGCCTCAGATTCACCAACGATAAATAAATCCAGCATGGGCCATGGGGGTGGGGCTTTAAGACCAGTGTACAGCTTCGCCGGTGTTGATAAATTCCCCCATATTTCATAGACCCTTCGTATTTCATATTGGTTTAGCTCCTGGATTCCTGCTAATGTTATCTTGATGACATATCATAAACACAGTTATTCAGCTTCACTTGTAACAAAAAGTTTAGTTCAAAGTGTCACTGCGGTTTATAAAAACTTTTGGCATGTTATAGAGACATGTCAAAACTTTTGATTGGGAGAACGAGCTAAGCACAGTCCTCTCCTGGCTTTGGGACATGTGTGGAGTCAGGCTTGTGTAAAGGCACATTACATGGAGCGATTATGGTTTAAAGATTCGCTATAACGATCAATTCTGATGTTATTACATTTACCGATTGCTGTTATAAACTATCACTCGTGCATTCGTTAATCATTCCTCAGGACGACACTCGCATCATGTTTTATCTGCGAACGACTTACTACACAAATAGATTTGTTAACTACCAATAATAATTTTTCAAGCATGCCCTGACCGCTATAGACCTTCAGGAACTGCTGGGAGTTGTTGTTCTCCCTACAAAATTTAAAAAAATCTATTTTGTAGGGAGAACTATAACTCCCTGCAGTTCCTGAAGGTCTATAGCTGTCTGGGCATGCTGGGAGTTGTAGTTCACAATCTATGGGGTTGGATATTACATAATTCTGGGGTATTCATTTTACATTAATAAAAAAAAAATTGTAGGAAGAACTACAACTCCCATCAGTTCCTGAAGGTCTATAGCTGTCAGGGCGTGCTTGGAGTTGTATTTTACAATATATAGGGTTGGGTATTACATTTTTTACTCATGTAAAATGAATACCCCAGAACTATGTAAAAACCCAACCCCATAGATTGGGAACTATAACTCCCATCATTCCCTGATAGCTATAGACCTTCAGGAACTGCTTAGAATTGTAGGTCCCGTTCCAACAAGAATATATGGTATATGGGGAACTTCAGTAGTGTCTATGCTGCAGTGACATTTTATTATAACCTTTTCCCCGTACGGCGAATGGGCCTGTGTGCTTTGAAAAGCCAGGGCCGATTTTCAGTCCCAGTCCGGCCTTGCTCGCAACTGCTAAACTGGCACACCCACAAACTGTTACACATTTGGAGGGTGCTACATCTGGATGACAAAGATTACACATACTATTCGCCAACCCATTCCTCTCATAGCAGAATAGATATGTTTTTCTTGCCCCACCATGCTTTCACCCTTACCCCACATACTACCATAGGAGATGCACTGTGGTGGGCCATTCCCTGACATTCCCTGATATTCCTTACATTAGGAATTCCAGATGAAATTTCCAGGGAATGGGCTTGCCGGCTAAATGAGGCCTTGTTGCCGGACTTAGCATGTAAAAAAGGCGATTGAGACAGCCATTACTGAATTCTAAAGAGTACATGAGCATGATTCAACTTCCCTTGCTGTGTATTGGGAGGCGTTAAAATGTGCATACATCAAGGAGACCGCCTCATAAGGGAAAGTGGGTTTTAAATAAGTAAATATTTGACTGAATTGAACAATCTGTCTAAGACGCATAAGCATAACTCTTCTTCCTAAACTTATGATGGTGCAAGAACAAATTAAGACACTTGTTACGGAAGTAGACACTATTAAGATTTTTTTTTTTTAACCAAGCATCGCAGTTACCTGTACACAAATGTACACAAGTGTGGCAGGCTGTTGGTGCCATACATTTACCCGCATACATCAACTGCATGCTACATCCTAAAACAAATTTTGTGATGATTATAGTTCCCTGTACGCTATGTACGACATTACTCAAATTTATCGCCTTCTCACTTAGAGAGGAAAACTTGCAAGTATGAAGACATGGCAGCTTTACCCAATATGTACTCAGAGACCAGAGAGGCCCTTGACTTCCCCTTCACAGAGGAGGAACTGAGCATGGCTGTTGCCTTATTGAAGAACGGTCCGAGCTGATTTACGGCGGAATTCTTTTTCCTAGTACGGATCCCACCCATTGTGGCAACTATAGACCGATATCGCTGATTAATTGCAATGTTTGGCCATGTTCACACTGGGTATAAAAAATGGCCATTGTTTGACAAACATCATTCGATTTTAATTGGAATGCAGGCACATGTGTTCACTAGCAATTTGAGAGCATCAAATATCTAGGGGTACAGATTCCAGCATGCCATGAGCTTCTGTTCCCTCTGAACTACCTCCCACTGTACAGTAAAACCTTAGACAAGCTTCAGGCCTATCATCAAAAGTTCATATCCTGGTTTGGGCTAATAAATTTGCCCAAAATGGACATTCTACCACGCTTTTTGTACAAAATTTTTAAACAGCTGCATCTTCCAGATATGTGTAAGGAAATGGTAGAGCTAGGATTAGCGCTCAAATACTCACCAAACCTAAATCAAAGGAGAGACTGGGCTACCAGACCTAAAGTTTTACCATGAAGCGGTGCCCCTTATTGACTGGACTCATAAGTCTAAGGTGACCCTTAAATCCGCAATTGCCCCAGTTCAGCTAGCCACAGCACCATGGCTTCTAAAGGAAGATAGGGAGACCATACCAAATTGGGCATTTTTTACTAAACATTTTGCATCTGGGACAAGTTAGTGATTGAATATGTGATCTCACATAGACCTGGCCCCATGACCCCACTGTTTTCTAATCCGGCCTTTGAACCAGGTTTCTCACAGCAGACTTTTTGCTGTGGAAGCACTCAGATACTCCCCTCCTTCATCACATTGTTGTAGTTTCTGTCTTCTTTTTAGGTGGTGTGTCCTGACAGAACTCTATCATGGTTTGCATATAACCAATTGTGCTCTTTTTTGCGAACCTCTTTGGTTGGGTCTCCCTCAAGCTCTGATCAATGACTTTGATCAATGGATTTTCTCTACTGACGAAAGTACAGGGACACTATTACGGATGTACTAATTGCATATGCACTAGATACCACTAGAGCACCCTTTTTCCCAGCATGGGAGAAGGACAGGTGTTACTTTTTTACCATACCCCTCATCCCCCCACCCCCCCAAAAAATAAAAAAAAATATTTAGTGATCTATACAGATGGCTGCTTACTGTTGGGGACTTAGCATGTACCACTCCTCGCTCCTGGCTGTATGGCTCAGCATCCTCCTCTGTTGTGCATGTGATGGTCAGTTGAGGAAGATGCCAGGCCTATAGACAGGAGTGGGGAAGGGTGAGTGTCAAGGTGTCTTCTCACATTGTTATTGTGTTAATAACGCGATGTGAGAATCTCCTCGTATCCACTACATCTAGCATATGGAGTTGTGAATCACGGGCAGAATCAGGACTTGGAAGTCTAGGTCCTATCTGCAGTTCCCAATCACATTCACTAGCTGACGCAGTAAAGAGCAAAGTACTTAAAGACTGTGTAAAATCCATCCGTGCAGCCCCTGCTTAACGATTATCGAGCCGTGTAAAAGGCTAAGTAAACGTCTGCCAATCTAGCAGATCAGCACTCATTTACATTATTGATTGGGCCCATCTAATAGGACCCTAACTCAGCCTGTGCATCCGGGGGGGGGGGGGAGGATTTGGTAGGAAGAAGCAGCGTCTGTATTATGGCTAAGAGCAGTTTTGCCCAACCTTTTTTTAACTTGGGGCACCCATACCAAATAAAACTGCAAAATACAAAAAAACTTCATACAGTGACTCACAGATGACATCTTCTTAGATCAGATTTGTTCACCTTCCTTTTCCTCTCCATCTGTCCTGGATCACCATGATGATTTTTTGCAGCTACAATTCATCTCTTCAGAACCTGCCAGGCAAACATCTTAGGCTCCGCAATTTTCCAGCAACTTCCTTCCCCTTTTCCCCACCCATAAGGTTCCATACAGTAGTAATTCCGCTTTTTGGTGTCATGTCTAGTAAAGTGAGTAGGTATGTGGACTGTCCCTTGTATGTAGAGTCTCCTGCTGTGTCCCCAAATAATAATAATAATAATGTTGGTGCTTTGCCCCGTATAGTAATAATGTCCCCTGCTGTGCCCCATATAGTAATAATGTCCCTGCTGTGCCCTCCATATAGTAATAATGTCTCATGTTGTGCCCTCCATATAGTAATATTAGCCACTGCTGTAACTCCATATAGTAATAAAGCTTGTTTTATTTTAAATTCTGTTCCCCATATAATAGTGTCTCCTAATGTGCCCTTTATATACTAATAATGCCTCCAGCTATGCCCCCATATAGCAATAATGCCTCCGGCTATGTCCCCATATAGTAATAATGTCTCCTGCTGTGCCCCATATAGTAATAATTTTCCCTGCTGTGCCCTCCATATAGTAATGTCTCCTGCTGTGCCCTCCATATAGTAATAATGTCTCCTGCTGTGCCCCATATAGTAATAATGTCTCCTGCTGTGCCCTTCATATACTAATAATGTCTCCTGTTGTGCCCCATATAGTAATAATGTTCCTGCTGTTCCTCTATATAGTAATAATGTCCCCTGCTGTGCCCTCCATATAGTAATAATGTCTCCTGCTGTGCCCTCCATATAGTAATAATGCCTCCTGCTGTGCCCCCATATAGTAATACAGTCCCTTGCTGTGCCCCATATAGTAATAATGCCTCCTGCTATGCCCTGATATAGTAAAAATAACTGTTGTAGTTAAGCACCTAGTATTGTAGCTAACCCCTCCACTGCCAGGATGCCCCTAGTTCTGTAGTTAACCCCTCTACTTCCAGGATAATCCTGCAGGGGTTCATTCTGGCAGAAGACGTGTCAACTACAATACTAGGGGCATCCTGGGGAGGTATCCCACTCCACTGTCAGGATTCCCCTAGTATTGTAGTAGTACTACTTCCGGGCTCAGGCTGGTGGGGGCCCCCAAGTGGTGGAGGCCCCGGGGCACGTGCCCCAGGTGCCCTCCCTTTAATCCCGCTCTGCATACAGTTATTTTGATGATATTTGTACCCTTTATCTGATATCTGGTACTTTTTCTCTGTTCTCCCCCACCGCCCTTCCCCTATGTGTGAGTCTTATGTGGTGATGCATGTCTTATATACCAAGATGTTGCCAGGCAATAAAGTGTGCCATATCAGTGGGTTATACGGCAGGGTCCTTAAGAAGTTTGATAGGATAAGGAGCCATGTACGGGATTTGTATTCATGGATCCAAACTCAGACTACAGAAATAAACTATTGGGCAGGTTATGAAGGTTCCATGCACTGCCCAGTTATTATTCTAGCTGTGCCTGGTTGTGGACTGACTGTTTGATTTCTGTTTAATTGTTTCTGCAATTTCTTCTTGCCTTCATTGTATATACAAATTTCAATGTACTTTATTACTTTTTGTAAATCTCTCCTAATGTGGTTAGTTTAAGAAGAAATGTGCCATTTAACTAGCATGTGGTCTATCTGATATTATAGTTATACTGGTCAAGATAAAAATATTTTTGCTAATACATTTATTTAGCAAACTTGCCTCCTCCTGATATGTTACTGTTCCCCTCCCATTGTTGAAAGCTCATTGTCTAGGTTACAGACCATCACTCTGATCTAAAACTGGTATGTGTATATATATAACACAGATGTATAGGGGTACAGTGTGTATATACTGTATAATACATAAATATATATATACTATATCTATACCCTCCAGACCACTGTTTTAGAGCAGAGAGGTGGTCTTTAACCTACACAATAAGCTGTTAAAACCCCTTAACGACATCGGGCGTAAATTTACGCCCTGATGCCGGTAAGGGAGTTCAGAGCGGGGCCGCGCGGCGGCCCCGCTCTGAACCGCGCCGGTCCCGGGTGCCGCGTGTAGCCCGGGACCGTAGGTATTAGCGGGCACGGTCCGATCGCCGTGCCCGCTAATACAGTAATCGGATGCAGCTGTCAAAGTTGACAGCTGCATCCGATTACCGGACGCAGCGTCATCCCTGGTGTCTAGTGGGGAGATCGCTCCTCCGGGATGTTATCCCGGAGGAGCGATCTCCGTAAATGAAGCCGGCCGGGGACCGCTCCAAGATGGCGCCGTCCCCGGCTCGGCACTCGTTTACTTCCGGCTGCAGCAGCCGGAAGTAAACGAGTGCCTATCTCATGGATCTCTGCAGCATATCTATGCTGCAGAGATCTCTATGAGAGATCAAAGCACTTATACTAGAAGTCCCCTAGGGGGGCTTCTAGTATAAGTGTAAAAGTTAAAAAAAAAAATGTTGTTAATAGTAAAAATCCCCCTCCCCTAATAAAAGTCTGAATCACCCCCCTTTTCCCAGGTTATAAATAAAAGTAAATAAATAAATAAATAAATAAACATGTTTGCTATCGCCGCGTGCGTAATCGCCCAAACTATTAATTATTCATATTCCTGATCTCGCACGGTAAATAGCGTCAGCGCAAAAAAATCCCAAAGTGCAAAATTGCGCATTTTTGGTCGCATCAAATCCAGAAAAATTGTAATAAAAAGCGATCAAAAAGTCGTATATGCGCAATCAAGGTACCGATAGAAAGAACACATCATGGCGCAAAAAATGACACCTGACACAGCCCCATAGACCAAAGGATAAAAGCGCTATAAGCCTGGGAATGGAGCGGTTTTAAGTGTCGTATATTTGTTGACAATGGTTTAAATTTTTTACAGGCCATCAGATACAATATAAGTTATACATGTTACATATCGTTTTAATCGTAACGACTTGAGGAACATATATAACAAGTCAGTTTTACCCCAGGGCGAATGGCGTAAAAACACATTTCCCCCAAATAAACAAAATGCGTTTTATTTTTCAATTTCATCACACTTTGAATTTTTTTCTGGTTTCGCAGTGTACTTTATGCAAAAATTCAGCCTGTCATTGCAAAGTACAATTAGTGACGCAAAAAATAAGGGGTCATGTGGGTCTCTAGGTGGAAAAATGCAAGTGCTATGGCCTTTTATGCACAAGGAGGAAAAACCGAAAACGCAAAAATCGAAATTTGCTCTGTCCTTAAAGGGTTAATAATGGGAGTAAAAGAGCAACATAGGAGAAGGAGATACGTTTGCTAAATGAATGTGTTTAACTTGATGAGCCCTACAAGTTTAAATATATTAGTTGAAATGTGGATACCCCTTTAAGCAGTTTAGTACTGTTAGTCCATATCCCTGTGTCTGCCTAGACTAAAGTGTATTTAGTACATCCGCTCTCTTATTTCTGTCTGCAACCATTTCCCCTCCCTTAGAAAACTTTATATTCCCTCCTTCCATTGCTCCTTTCCTCCCTCATTATACTCTCCTCCCCTTTTCTTCCTTGTGGCTCTCTGCTCAATATTATTTCTGTTCCTGAGATCTGCATCCCACAGAAAACTGTCAGCCCACTCGGCAGAGTCAAACGCAGAATCAACAGAGTGGGTAAAGAGGGCAAGTGAGAAGCTCAGGGGACAAATCAGCAAAATGAGGTCCTGCTATTTAATATAAGTTGTAAGTTTATATCAGTGCTTTCAGTTCCTCTGTTTGCCTGCTCTGTAATCAGTTACTAATCCCATCATATGCAGCATATCTGCTTTCTGAATCATAATACTTTACACAACAGTCTTTGCGGGGCCCTATTAGTTAACTTTGTGTAATGTGAGTGGATGTTCTGATGAGTAAATAAATGTGTTTAGTGGAAGATATTTAACTTGTTAAAGTGCTTGCTTCTATGCTCATAACTAGATTTGATTTTAATTGTAATACTTTAAAATATCTTGCTGTTAAGGGTCCTTTTACACTGGCCGATTATCTCCTGCGGCTGATAGTCGGCCTGGGTAAAAGCGGCAGTGTTCAGCCGAAACCTGATTATCAACTGATTGCATCTTTTGATCTCTTACATTTCAACTGTGAGAGACAGAATCTAAAAAAAAAAAATCATAGATCAATAATCATTTTGCATTTTATTGCAAGAATTAGGTATTTGATAAAATAGAAAAACAGAACTTAAAGCAGTCCTACCAAAGTGAAAAAATTTAGTCAGGCAACGGGGGTAAACTTACCTATCCTCGGGGGTCCTGTTGACAGCCACAGCTCTCCTAACGGCAATGTCACGTACCCAGCTGAGTGATTGCCTGCTCAGCCAATCAATGACTGGGGCAGGGCAGTCACTGACTGGCTAAGCAGGCAATCGCTCAGCCGGGCCTTGACGTTGCAACTGGAGGAGCCGCCCATGTGACGTACCTTGTTTCAGGATGACAGCTGGCAACCGTCAATGGGACCTGGGAGCTGCGCAATGGAGGTACGAGGAGGAATGAGTTTTCTTGTTTATTTTCTCACACCCCCTTCCTGTCTTTCATTTTTCATTTTCTTGGGACTTCATCTTAAATATTTGGTATGGAAACCTTTGTTTGCAATTACAGAGGTCAGATGCTTCCTGTAGGATTTTATATCCAGCACAGATTTTGTATCACTCCTCCATACAGTTCTCAAGATTTTTCAGGTTTCGGATCTGTAGCTGGGCAACATTAACTTTCAGCTCTCTTCCAAAATTTGAAATGCTACTTATGGAACCACTCCATAGTTGCCCTGGCTGTGTGCTTTGAGTCATTGTCATGCTGGAAGACCCAGCTTTGACTTTTAATGCTCGTACTGAGGGAAGGAGGTTGCTGGCGATACATGGCCCCATCTATATTCCCTTCATGGAGTTGCAGATGCAGTTATCCTGTTAATATTGCAGAAAAGCTTCCCTAGAGTAGCTGTACTCATTCTTCTTCTTCTTCCAAATACAGCAAGTGGAGTTGATACCAAAAAGTTTGGTCTCATATGACCATATGACCTTCTTCCATGCCTCCTCTGGATCATGCAGCACATGTCCAGGAAACTTCAAATGGGCCTGGACATGTGCTGGGCAGGGGGACCTTGCGTGCCCTGCAGGTTTTCAATCCATGGTGGCGTAGTGTGTCACTATCGGTAATCTTGGAGTCTGTGGTCCTAGCTCTCTTCAGGTTATTAACCAGTCCCTCCTGTGTAGTTCTGGGCTGATTCCTTACCTTTTTTAGAACCATGCTTACCCCATTCGGCAAGATCTTGCATGCAGCTCCAGACCGAGAAAAATCGATGGTCATCTTCTGTTTCTTCTATTCTGTAATAATTGCACCAACCTCTGTTACCTTCTCCCCAAACTGCTTTTCTATTGTCCTGTAGCCCATCCCAGCCTTTTGCAGGTCTACAATTTTGTCCCTGGTGTCCTTAGACAGCTCTTTGGTCTTGGCCATGATGGAGAGGTTGGAGTGTGATTGATTGTGGGGACAGGTGTTTTTTAAACCGAGAAGAAGTTCAAACAGATGCAATTAATACAGGTAATAAGTGCAGAAAAAAAGTAACAGGTCTGTGAGAGCCAGAATTCGTACTGGTTGGTAGTTGATCAAATACTTATTTCTTGCAATAAAATACAAACCAATTACTTAAAAATTATTATTCAATTGGGCATATGTACAGAGATATAGGGGGAGATTTATGAAACTGGTGTAAAGCAGAGCTGGCTCAGGTTCCCCTAGCAACCAATCAGATTCCACTTTTCATTCCTCACAGATTCTTTGGAAAATAAAAGGTGTAATATGATTGGTTGCTAGGGGCAACTAAGACAGTTTACTTTACACCACGTTTAATAATCTTTCCGATTAATATTATTTATTTATAAAGCGCCCTTAATTCCAGAGTGCTATGCAAGCGATAGGGTTAACAAACAGGAACATTACAAAATCAAAACACATTGCATGAAGGCAAATGGCAGACTGATACATGGGGAAGAGGACCCTTCCCGCAAGGGCTTACAATATAATATATTAATATGTGTACTATATCTGTATATATACCAGCCATACCTCTGCAGAGTGGTGGTTGTTAACCTAGACCATGAGCTATCAACAGTGGGAGGGAAACCTCAGGCAAATCAGGGGAGGAAAGTAAGTTCGCTAAATAAATGTATTTGCAAAAATATTAAACTTAATGAGCCGTATAGGGTGAACTACATTTCAGTTTGGGGAGATTGGAGTACCTCCTTTTCTATTGTATGTTTGGTTAAGGAAAAAAAGCTTTAGGGGAGAGTAAAATTATTAAATGCTTTTTTTTTTGTTGTTGTTGTTTTTTTTTTGCAAAGCTGATTCTTTTTACCTACATTTATATTGTTTAATGCCCCAGGATCTCATCTTAGACATACAATTTATTTGGCGAAATGTTGTTCATTCAAATGTTGTTAATTCTGCAACTTGTTATGGTAAAAATTGTCAAGTTTAAAAATAGAGTTTCGGGTTAACTAAATTGCAGCGCTGCTGCAGGCTGTGAGACTACGGCACATATGATACAAAGTCCAATAAAAGGTTTATTCCTTTACATAATATATGACAGGTGGCATCCAGATAGACACCTGTCTATCTATATCAACTAGAAATGTCATCCTATTTTAGTAGTGTTACTTCTGCCAGAGGATCCGTTCAGTGACTCGTCAAAGTTACAGTTCAGCAGTGTTAAAAAGGGCCAAACATAGTGCTGCCTTAAGGCTCCATTAATATGTACCATTGATTTCAATTGGGCTGTTTACACTGTTTGTATATTTACACATCCACAATTAACAAAAATTCCATTTGTAAAAATTATTAATAAGCTCTAGTATAGACCATAAATGCAGCACAGATTGTCCTATAGAAGTCTATGGGAACGTCCATAATTTTTTTTGTGGCTCCTAAATTAATACTGATTTAACATCTTTTTGCTGATCCGCATAAATACAAATTACGCATACATTACACATGAAATATGTGCAGATTCCGGACAAAGATTGTGGAAACTTCTGAACATGTGAATATAGCCTAAATAGTATAGACTCTTTGACAGTGCAGCGCCTGTGATGCAGTATGAACCTAGCATAACAGGTAAACACTGCTAAAGTTTGCAGTACAAATAATACATCACTATTACTTTAGCCAGTTGAATGCAGTGTGTAAGAGGTGATGCCCATGTGTGATGCCCCACCCTACAACCCAAACTCATTGTATGCTCTTGAGCCATGTAGATGCTGTGTCACGATTACCTGACGCCAGGAATTGTGGTGAAAGGTGAGGGACTGACAGAATGAAATTTGCAGGTGTGTCCTGGTGAGGGAGGAGAACAGTTATTACAAATTACACAGGTAACAGAAGAGGAAGACTTCAGAGCTAGCTACATAGCTTCAGGTGACCTGTGGGGGACATACAAGGTACTGCTACGAAAGAGACCGTGGGCAAATAATGGCTCACATGAGGAAGTGTTTGTGTCTGTTCAGCTGCATAGGTGTGTGTGTGTATGAGACAGAGATACGGAAGGAATGTGGTTTTTGGCTTACTACTGTATGAAAAGTAACTGTGTGTAATATATACTGCAAGTAGACAAAAGCTTAGAAGGAATGCATGTTATACTCTGCCTGTTCTAAATTTATAAGGCTGATACATGTTATTCATAGCAAGTGCATAGACTTCTGCCAGTGCTGCGTAAATTGCGTGTGGCTGTAGAAACTGTCATTTCTACGTAATAGATTATAGAGTTAGAGTTTGGACATGATGGATCCTTGACTTTTTTTTACTGTATTTTCCTGTAGAAGGCAATCATTTAAAAGGAGTCTGTCAGCTGCAAATAACGTTCCAAACTGCTGACATTGTTAGATAGCTGTTAGGACAAGGTGAAACATGGTACCTTTCATATATCAGTCTGTGCTTCCAAAGTGTAGGAAAAAAATGCTGTTATTCTATAAAATGAAGAGTCAAAGAGGCTTTCCCAAGCTCCTGAAGTGCAGCGGGATGTAACATCGGCTTCCAGGTCTTAATCAAGCAGGGAAGGGAGAGAGAAAGCATTTCAGCCTTCAGCAGATCTGGAGCTCGGGAAAGGCTCTTCGGCTCTTTGTACCAGGGAATAAAAGCGTTTTAAGCGAGTAGTATTTGATCGAGTAGCTATTTGATTGAATACTATACTACACTAATACTACACCAAATACTCGTTTTCGATCGAGCATCCGACCAAAAACGCAGTAAAAATTTGTTTCTCCTCCCACCTTGCCTGGTGCCTTTTTCTAGCTAATAACTGTGCAGGGGGTGTGTGACAGGCCCTAGTAGCATGCTAGCATTGCGAAAACAGCGTCTGCATTCATTGGCTTACTCATGTGACCTTCATAGTATAAGAACTTGGCATTTCCTACTCGTCATCAGACAGGTAGTCAGGGAGATTGAAGCAGGAACAGTGAGAATTCAGCTGATTGTAGGCAGGCAAGACCCCAAAAGCCCTTATCAGGGCTACAATTATACACAGCACAGCATTTATCTGCACATTATCAGAAAATCAAACGACTACCAGCACATTAGCTTATTCTTACAGACATGCAAGTAGCTGCTGCTCACTGTGAAGAATAGGCTGCAGTTTTTCTCCCAGAAATTCGATCGAACAGTCGAACATCGCGGTCTGTTCAAATCAAATTTTGAGCTTTACAATATTTCACTACTCGCTCATCTCTAATGTAGACACAATTCTCATCAGTCTGGAATTCTCCTATAATAATTCATCATAAAGGCAAAAGGTTATTTCAGGAAGCTGAATCTTTGTCCTGGGTGCAGGATAACATAGCTACACCTCAGAGTCCTGCACTTACTAATCAGAACTAAACAAGGGCCAAATAATCCCTCATTATACGATTCAGATGGCTATGAAAACTTCTTTCCATCTGTGACTCATCTCTTCATATGGTAATAATGGAATCACTAATAATGGCCCTAACTGTGCCCTCCGCACATTTGTAATGCCCCAAGTGTGATCCCTTTCACAAATAATGCCTCCACTCATTAATGATGCCCTTGTGAGGGCTCCCACTTTGCCCTCATACAATCATAATGCCCCTTGTATTCCCATGCAATAATATTGCCCCCTAAGCCCCCTTACAGTAACAATGCCCAATAATGTGTATATATCTATATATATATATATATATATATATATATATATATTACAGTTATAAGGCTTTTCTGTGCTTTCATACAGCAGTAAATATGAGCCCTTAGGCCCAATTCAATATTTTCAATATTCAATATTTTTTCAATAAACAACGTTCGTTGTTGCAGATTGCAACACTGCTTGCTATTTATTGGAAATCTGATATTATGTTTTCTATGGAACAACAGCCGCAGTGCGGCTGCTATTCACTGAATAGTACAAAGTAAGCAGTGAACAAAATAAGCAGTGCACACAATGTAAGTACGGCTCACGGCTGTACTTTACATTGTTTGCTATGGTTAATTGGAGCTTGGGCACACCCGAATGTTCCCCATTCCAATTAACATGAAGTGATGTTCATACAGCTGGTACTGCAGTAGCGGCCGGGGTAAACATCATAGACAGCAGCCGTTCTGTGACATGGCCGTGTCACAGAATGACCGCTGTCTTACAGCACGTGAACTTGGCCCTCTGTGCCCATATAGTAATTATGCATCCGCTGTGCCCCATACAGTAATCATGCATCCACCGTGCCACCATATAGTATTATTGCTCCCCTAAACCTCAGAAGCTAATAATGCTTCCCCTTTGCCACATAAGGGTACAAACCCACACACCGTATACGCAGCAAATACGCAACAAATACGCAACAAATACGCAGCAAATACGCAGCAGTTTGATAGTGAAGATTTAATGCTGAGTTCAGTTATTTAGATCTAATCTGCTGCGTTTTTGTTGCGTATTTGTTGCGTTTTTGCTGCGTATTCGCTGCGTATCGCAGCAGTAAATACGCTGTGTATACGGTGTGTGGGTTTATACCCTAAAGTAGGAATGTTTTCCTGCTCCTCCATGTGCTAATAATGCCCTTTGTGCCCCTATATAGTAAATAGTTACCCCCTATACCCCATTATAGAAACAAAAAACAAAACAAAAAACAAAAACACATTATAATTTTTCAAGTTACAGTGACTAGATTTATAAGGGTCAGACAGTGATCCAGGGATTCATTTAGCTTTTTCCTCTAGTATGGTGCAATTGCCATACTAGACTTTTTTTTGCCTTCCTTTGGGATATTTGTATTACAATAATAAATATTTATTTATACTTTTCAGATATATTGTCTTTCGGAGTGCTTTACGGTACATATCTCCTTTCTTTTTTTTTTTTGTCTTGTGATTTATACAGGTATGTCATAGAGCACCTATTGATATAGGCTGTGCAGATCCCCCTTTATTTCTGTTCCTTTGGATCAGCACAGTAGTTTGAACTTGATGTTTTTTTGTATGTAACTATGTACGGTAATTATGTGACTAAATATATGTGTTTATAAAAAGGTACTACATTGTTTCATAACATGTGTGCATTTACACATATCTTACTGTACAGATTACCCAGAAGGAGCCGCCTGTGAAAAGAGTAAAAATGGAGACCCCTGATGGGCCATGGGCATGGGGAGTTCTTGTTGCAGCAGGTTTAATCCATGGATTGACTCTCGGGTTTCCTTCCTCCATTGGAGTGTTTTACACAGATCTCCAGAACTCCTTCCAGGCTTCCAATACAGAGACCTCCTGGTTCCCATCAATAATCATGGCTATGCTGCACGCTGGAGGTTTGTATTTTTTTGTATGGTCATGAAAAAAATCTATGAAAATCATCTTTCTATTTGTTGTAATTATTTCTAGTTTACTGGTATATTTCTTGTATTTTAGTTGATGTAATATGTGAGAAATGTGGGTCCGCTCCCGTCTTAGTGAGTCGGGCTCTATAGACTTACAATATGACATGTCAAAAAATTTTTTTAATGACAGTTACACTTTAAGGACCAAGGCCCATTTTGCAAATCTGATATGTGTCTCTCAGGCCCCATTCACACGTCAGTGTCAGTTTTTTCTGTCAGGAAATCCTGATCAGGAGGCCTTAAAAGTCTTCAGGAAACCGTCCAGAAACGATGAGGATTTCCTAACAGTAATCAGTTTTTATCAGGGAAGTATCAGAAAAGCATCAGGGTTTCCTCAGCTCCCATAGACTTCTATGGGGGCACCTTTTCAGGAAATCCTGATGAAAATAGGACAGATTCTATAATTTCTGGACCTGTTTTCCTGAACGGACACCCTGACTGGAATTCCTGATAAGTAAAACGGACAGATTTTCCTGAAGTGTGAAAGGGGCCTTATTGTGGTCATTATTTTGGGATGCTTTTATTTATCCAAGTGATTGTGGGCTTGTTTTTTCATGACACGTTTTACTTTATAGTACTGGTAAATTTTGATTGATGCATTTATCTGTGAAAAAAACAAAAAAGAGAATATTTAGAAACATCTGTGCTTGTAAAAAAAAAAAGCCATATTTTTCGCTTTATTAGACACACTGTTTTTCTCGCCAAGTGGGAAGAAAAAGTTAATGCGTCTTATAAAGCAAAGTTGATCGTACTTAACACATCTGAAGCTGTAGGATTTTGGCCATTTAAGCTTTTTCAGCACTAAGATCCACTTCTCTTGTAACATTTACCAGGCTGGGGGGAAAATAATCAGGTGCACCGCAAGCGCCATCTTAGCGGTGCAGGGGCAGTGGGCCATCACCATCTCTTTACCTGCACTCACCACGCCTGCACCGCAGAGATGGAAGATGGCGCTTGTGGTGCACCTGATTTGTTTCCCTCCCAGTCAGGGGAACATTACAAGAGAAGTGAAAGAAGTGGATGTTAGAGCTGGAAGTTGCCAGGAAAAGGGTTAAATGGGCTAAAATCCTACAGCTTCAGATTTAACTTTAGGGTAGCTTCACACACCGTATTGCAGCGGATTTGATGGTTCGGATCTGCAGTAGATCTGCAGAAGATTTGATCTAAATAACTGAACAGCATCAAATCTGCACCATTAAATCTCCTGCGGTGCTGCTGAGGATCCTGTACGTGTGAATGCACCCGTAAAGCAGATGTACCACTAGTACATCGTTTTTTTTTATTTTACATAAATAGACCGGCGCCGACACGAAGATGCCAGTGCCGCGGTGCAGGTCTAATACCGAGCATCAGCCAGGCACGAAGCACTGGAGGCAGGCTGGCCAGTCCCCAGCGTGACAATTTCCCCACCCCTCTGTGACATTTACAATATGTTTAATAATGTTTAATTTAATCTGGCATCATTTGATAAACATCATTTTTATTAAAGTATTGTATTGCCCCTCAAAAGTTCTACAAATAACCAATATATACTTTTTATGGGAAATGCTTATAAAGCAGCCACGGCCCACACAGCCCTGTGAGTTAAGTCGTGATGTCACCATTTTATCCAGGAAGTGAAGCCTTGATGCAGTAGTCAATGCAGGGAAAAAAGGACTTCATAAGCATTTCCCGTAATAAGTGTGTATTGGTGATTTGTATAACTTGTGGGGGGGGGGGGGGAAACAATATTTCACAATTTTCACTGGACTTCTCCTTTAAATGCATCCTATTCAGTCCCAAGACTAGAAGTTGTGACCAATTCTTTAAATCTTTGCTGATCTCCCGCTGGAGTAAAGTTTCTAGCACCCAAGTAGGTGATATGAGAGGGTGCCTATTTAAACGAGAAAGAGGATATCAACATTTCCACCTCCTCTCTGTCCACCGAGACGATCAATATTTTTAATTTATAATTGCTGAGAGACCCACAGATTTCAAACCCTAAGAATTTTTGGAAAATCTACCAGAGAAGCAAATTGTCCACGAAAATCTTGCAGGAGGCGCTTCCTACCGTGATTCTTGATGATGAGCATATATAGAAGAAGGGAGAATGGACATCATCACCTGCTTATAAAGGACCTAATGCAGGAAATCCCAGTCGACTCAATGGAAAGCCTTTTCAGTGTCGACCTAGAGGAGGCATAATGAGAGAGCAAGGGTCTTTACTCTAGGAAATAGAAGGAGAGTCTTTACAGTATTATGCTTGGCCTCTTGGCCCAGGAACAAATCTGACTTGCGCATTATGGATAAAATCTGGGATAAATGGTTTAAGCCGATTTACTGAAATTTTAGAATATATCTTAATGTTCTTTTTATTAAGGGTCTATAGTTACTACAAAATAAGGGGTCCTTCTCCAGTTTAGGGATAACACAAATGTGGACCATAAGTGCCTGGCTAGGAAATGTGGCTCCCAAAGCAATAGAATTACACATACTGTGGGGGGGGGGAAGTAGGGGGGAGCCAATCTCCTCCTGCATTTTTTTTTATAGAACCGAGGTATGAATCTGCTTGGGGCCCGGGGCATTTGCTCCCTTTCAGATCTTTGATGTTCAAAGTAAGACTGGAACTCCTGTAGGATGTCCCCTGTGACATACACTTTATCCCCTCTAGACGTTGTCAGGGCTATAATGTATGAGGTAGGCGGGTGTGGTTGGAGAGCACAAGGCAGAAGGTGGCCTCTTTTGTTAGAAGATTCATAGTATAACTATGAAGTATAATCTATCGTGGCTGGAAGCCTCTCCTCTGATCAATTATTCTTTGAAGTGCAGCCTTAAGGCCCTATTACACGGAATGATTATTGGCCGTTGCAGCCCATAATCGTCCTGTGTAACAGAACACAACGATCAGCCGACATGAGCGACAAATGACTCATATAGCAACGATCTGCTGCCGTCACTACATGGAATAGGAGTGGCAGCAGCAGACCGCTGCTATATGCTGTGGGCTGCCTGGACGATCAAGAGATCACCCGGGCAGCCCCCCCAGCAGACATCGCTCGTTTGCTCCTCACAGTCTCAAGGAGTGCCCCTCCCACTACCGGATTCAGGACCCTTGTGTTCTCTTTCCAATTTGAATAATTTATCTGTCCATTTAGTTATATCGATTGATCTAATATTTTTTAAATTGGGCTGCGTTAGATATGAGGATGCCACAGAGAACACATTTAATAATGCCTTCTCGTTTAATAGCGCCTTCCATTTAATAATAGGGCTAGTAGAGGCATCCCTATGCCTTAGAAGTTGGCTATTGTCCTACGAACCTTATCCGATCCCCTGCCTCATGTACAAGCCCCCAACCAAAATGAAAACCAAATTTCAAAGCCATAAAAAGTAGGGGTGTTATCCTGGACTGAGGGGAGCAGTCTAGGAGAAAAAACAATGCAAATGCATAATCTAAGTGATCATATGAATTATGAGTTATAGAGACAAAGGTGTAGTCACGCTCTTTTGAGTAAAGTAATCTCAAAATGTCCATTAACTTCATGTACCCTAACCTCCTTTTAATTTTACACACCGCACTTAAGGGGAGGGAGGACCTACTGAAGAGTGTATCCACTGTGGCATCTACAGTACAGTTGATATATCCTTATAAGACAAACGGTAGGCCGTCGCCAAATTATTGGTTTAAGGAAAGCTTAAGGGACAGAAATTGTCTGTCTGGGTTAGATTTGGAATCAAGCACTTGGTGAAGAGTTTCTTTTTGTATCGCAATGGATACCCCATAGTATCGCATATACTATGATTCCAAAGTGGGTAATATCGGTTCTTACAGGAGGGAATTTGTGATGTCTTAAATTGAGTTTCTCTGTTTTGGGAGTATAAATATAAATGATTACATTTAATGGGTTCATTGAGCCCCTTAACATTCAAGGAACATATCTTCATATTGGCCATCATAGGTCATGTAGAGGTGATAGAGAAGGCATTGTGTGATGTGTACAGAGTGGTCTGAGGCATATTGGAGGAGGAGTCAAACAAGAACCAGTAAGGGTCCTATTTCATGGGCTGACTACGGACCGATCATTTTAGTTAACGAGTACTGATCTGCTAGATTGGCACTCGTTTACTGGACCTATTAGACGGCCTGATAATCGGGCAGTAAGGGCCGCATGGACATCGTTAGCAATGTCCATGAAGCCCTTGCCCAAACACCTGATACCTTACCTCTTCCCGTTCCCAGTCTTCTCTCCTGTGCTCTGCAGCCTCCTGTGATTGGCTGAGCGGCCTGTCAACTTCCAGGAAATGGAAGCTGTGAAGGACAGTAGAGAAGACCGGGAGCAGGCAGAGGTAAGGTATCAGGGTGTATGGGCAATCATTAGCCATTGGCTGCGCATCACTATTACAAGTAGCAAGGTGCAGTCAGTGCCCGACGATTTTAGGTCTTAAAACCTAAACCAACGATCAGCCATTGTTGTCATCAGCTGCTTGTTGTCTCTACTACACAGAGCAGTAATCGCCCAAATCGGCCCAATTCGGCCCATTATCCCTCCATGTAATAGGGCCCTAAGACTTTAAAGGCAAAGGTACAAAATAGCTGATACAGACACGCAATAGAAAAGACATTTGTAAACACTGGATAACTCACAAAGGAGACCGGACACATAAGAAGGATTCTTGGAGACCAAACAATGTTGTGAAGATAACCCAGGGTGCTAGTTGTTTTCTGCAAGGGCTGATGTTGCAGTACCACTACAGCACTTGTCATGGGGCTCGGAGTGGTATAAGTCCAGAGTACTTAAAGGGGTAGTGCGGCGTTTAATACTAATTCACTAAATAACACACATTACAAAGTTATACAACTTTGTAATGTGTGCTATTTAAGTGAATGGCCCCCCTTCCCCATGTTCCCCCCACCCCGGAAGTGTGGTGCGGTATACCTAGTTGGTGGTGCGTTGTATAACTTTGTAATGTGTGTTATTTAGTGAATAAATGTTAAACGCCGCACTACCCCTTTAAACATGATAAGGTTATGTTCACACAATGTAAAAAACACGGCCGTATTTCATAACAACGGCCGTTGTTTGCGCAAATACTGCAGTTGTTATGAAATACGTCCGTTGTTATACGTAGTGTGAACCCGGCCTAACACTTATAATAAATACCCAATCACATATCTACCTTCAGTACCTACATATACACAGAACCAGCAGTGGCACATGGGTTCTGGGAAACTTCAGTGTAGCCCTGCCAGACAATATTAGAATAACCACTTAAACAAGAATAAGAGCCTATTCACACAACGGAATTGGAACAGAAAATCCGCTCGGAATCCCCACCCGCTGACTCCGCACCGAATCCCGCCTGCTATCTCTTTCAATGGGAGGCCTCTCTGTGCCTCTCAGCTCAAAGAATTGACATGTTCACAGGCAGGGGTTCCGAAGGGAAGATGCTAACGGTGTTCATCGGATTGACTCTCAGTAGAGTCATGTGACAGGGACTGTGAGAGCATAATGGGATTGTGAGCAGAGACTTCAGAGTGTGGGGAATCAGTTTATACAGTATGCTAGATGTAGTAGGGGTCAACTTCTGGCCAGAGTTTCTCCAGGGTAAAGGGTTCGTTGGTCTGGAGCGTGGAGGCAACATAATCTGTGTTCTGCGACCCATGTGGTAGGGCGATAAGGAAGGTCAGGTGAGCGACTGTAGTCTTTTCGAGCGAAACACAAATATAGTTTACATAGATTGGTTGAAAGGTTGAAAAAAGAGAAGAGTCCACCAAGTTCAACCTATTACACCACTGTGCTGAATTTTCTTCCTGACCCCAATATGGCAATCAAAATAAATCCCCAGATCAACATCCTGTCACATGAAATCTTGTGCCCATAACGTGAAATATTATATATATATATTTTTTTTTTTAAGTATCCAAGCCTTCCAAGACATCATGTGACAGAGAGTTCCATAGTTTACAGTAAAAAAAAATCTGTGTCTGTACTGATAGTGAAACATTCTTTCTTCTAGACTTAGAGCAGACACGGGCAATGTACAGCCCTCAGGCGACATCCGGACCGCTAACTAGCTCTGGCCGTACTGCGTCAGAGCGCTTGTGTTGCTAACTTAGACAGAGATCATACATGGGGCATGGAGGAAACAGTTCTCTATTGGGCTTCTAAAGTGCTTCCTGCTGTTAACCCTTTGAATAATGCAGAGTATTTATACTCTGCATCACTTACCACACTTTAGAAAAGGAAGGGTTAACAGCAGCAGGGATGCTACATTCATCTCTTATCTGCATTGCCGAACTCCGACCTGGCCTTCGCACAGTGCAAGAGGCTGAGAATAACCTTCCGTTCTGCTTTTAACTCTTTCTGTACTGCAGAATGTAAATAATGTACAGTAATATTCTGTAATATCACTTACATACTGCAGTACAAAAAGGGTTAACAGAGCAGACCTTGAGGAGGTCTGAGGTCAGCAGCAGTGGCAGATTATTGTATAGGCATTTGGGGCGAACGCCTGAGACTCTCAGGGAGCCCATGGTCGCTCAAAGTGCCACACTGTGCTCAGCAGTGTGCCTGCCCTAAATCTTCTCTCCCTGTCTACTTCTCTGAGGTCCCAACAGAATACAAGATTCTCATCACAGTGCTCTCAGGCCATAAGATAATACTAATTTGAGGCATGGCAATGTCGAATAGGGGGACCTAGGGAGCACAGGAAGACAGTAGGTCTTGTATGGGGAATGTGAGGGGCACTATGGGCAAGGTAATTTTATAGGAGAAATGTGATGGCATGGTAATATTACAGGGAATGTGTGGAGGGCAGACGGCATGATAATCTTTTAGGGGGAATGTAGAGGGGCACAGGGGTATAAGGAAGGTCAGGTGAGCGAGTGTAGTCTCATGATGCTGAAATGCTAATTTTGCAGCTTATTCTTCCAAGAACAGCTGCTACTACTGCTTGACCTGTGTCTTGGTGTATTTTTTTTGCTATTTATTTAGAAAAATACAGTGGTGCCTTGGGTTACGAGCATAATTATTTGCGGGACCGTCCTTGTAATCCAAATCACTCTTAAACTAAAGCAAATCTTCCCATAAGAAATTATTGAAATGCATAAAACTGGTTCCACACCCCAAAAATAATGATTTTCTTTTTATTCTGAATAACATGTAACAGCAGCAGTTTGTAGCTACAGGGTGGAACTGAAGATCCCCATAATGCAGAAGCATAGTACAATAGGCTAGGATAGAGAAGCAGGGCTGCTGTCAGAGGTCTGTGTGGTCACATGACAGCAATGGGGAAGGAGGTGTGTGTGTTCAGCATGGACCAATCAGGATGTGGGAATCACTATGCAGGAGGAAAGTGAGAGAAACTAATCTATACAGCTGTGTGAAAGACTGTGAAGGAATGAGCAGGGCATATGTGGGCAAAGTATAGCAGCACTCTCTGTCCAGGTAGAGAGAGGTTACAGCAATGAAGAGATTACTTCCACAGTCCTGTCCCGTGATGTAAGCCCCAACCTGAAGTGGATCTGCTATGATTTGGAGAGTGAGGGAGACTTCCTGGGTCAGAGTACAGTGCTGTAGACCACCCTGTGCAGCCTATGCCCCTCCCCCACTCGCCCTCCCACCCAGTACAGGGAGCTCTTAAACCAAAGCGATGCTCTTATTTCAAGTTACAATTTTGGAAAACTGTGAGATCTTCTTGCAAAACACTATTAAACCAAGTTACTCTTAAACCAACGTACCACTGTAATGATATTTAAATCTAAAATGTATCAAGATTTAATTTTTGGGCCATATCGTCCAGCCCTACGAGGAGGTAATACACAGCCGATGATCATGTCATCGGCTGATGGTTCATTTAGGTTCAAACCTAAAATCATCGGTCGCCACCCGCGCATCGCTACGTGGAATAGCGGGCGTGGCGGGCGACCGACGATTTCACAGACATCCTATTTTACCTGTCCAGGCTGCAGGTCTTCTTCTCCCGGTTCCACGCTGCAGCAGCTTTGGAGCGCCTGTCTGAGCTGACAGACCGCTCAGTCAATCACTGGTCGGGACCACCGCAGCCAGTGATTGTCTGAGCGTTCTGTCAGTTTAGACAGGCCGCGCCAAATCTTCTGCTGCTCGTGGGACTGGGAGAAGACCTGCAGCCTGGACAGGTAAAGTATGAAGCAAGGGCTGCAAGGACATCGGTAACGATGTCCCTGCAGCCCTCGCTAAACGATTGATCTAGCACATCAGCGCTCGTTTACATCGTTGATTGGGCCCTGGTCGGACTGTGGAATACCACCCTAAGTGGTAGGAGATATGGCTAGCAGTGGCTGTGTCCTTTGAGACCCCCAATGTGATCTATGAGATAGATTACCCAATGCAGTTGTTAGTGTGGGTACCTAGCTCTCTGTTTCATATGGTATAAAGGATACTGACCGCAATGGTAAAGGTATACAGGTGAGATATGTGGCCAGCTTAAGAAATAAACTGGCAGCAGTGAATGCTGTATTACACAGTACAATTAAGAGGAGGAAGCAAGTGCCGACCGGTTAGGTCAGCATTCGTTCCCTCCTTGTTCTCTGCTTGCTGTTTGTGCTATTACACGCACAGGTAGCGAGCAGGGGGGGGGGGGGTAGGGGTAGGGGCTGTGAGAAACTGCAGGAGAAGTTTAACTATTAGAAATGGTTTTACTGCAGAACATAATTAATGAAGCCTCATGAGCCAGATCGAGCACTCCGGTTTGAAGTTTCTGAAGTATGACCAGGCAGGCAATTCTCACACAGTAGCACTCTGAATCAGAAACAGAGAGGGAATGCCTTGCATTAAAGAAGGCCAGCAAATCTCCTGTTTGATCCTGTGATGGAAGGTGAGCACTGGTTCTTAGACCGAACAGTGTCTAATAACTTGAGTAGGAAGACAGACTCCGCTTGTGTAATTTCCTCAAAGGTCATTGCTCTTGGTACAGAATGTGCAACATCAAAATATACATGCTCAAGACAGTTGCAGGCATGCCGTCCTTGGCAGGTTGTGGTGAAGGCTGTCTTGAAAAGTAATCTGCAGGGTTCCCAGCCTTTGCCTCTTATCTGAAATGAGAGTGGTAGTTCTGTAGGCAGAGTAGCCAGCATTCAACAGTCTTTGAAGAATTTCTATTGAAGATTAAATTGAGTGGTTTATGATCACCTACCTCTGTGAATGGATGACCAAAAAGGTAAAGATGGAAATCAAGGCCTCCCCACACAAAATCCCTCTTCCCTCTAAGTTTGGGAATAGCAATGTTCTGTCTCTGTTAGAGCATTGCTTGCATAGGAGACTGTAGAAATGCTGCCAGTTTTGTTCATCTGTGTTAAAATTGCACCAAGACCTACAGGACTGGCATCCACAATTAGCTCTGTAGACTTCAGAATAGGCCATGACTGTGTCACTAGTCAGACTGGACTTTAGTGTCTCAAATACTGTTTGATGTTCAGCAGTCCATGTCAAAGAAGCATCTTTTTTGTGTCATAGGGGTTCAGAAAAAGTAGCCAGATCAGGTATCAAATGTCTACAGTGACCGATCCGAGAAAACTCCAGACATCTGATATATTTTGAGGTTGGCTTGCAGAGGTTATGGCAGCTATTTTCTAAAGGCCCTATTCCACGGAACGATAAATGTCCGTATTTGACCGATATCGGCCGTTACGGCAGATAATCGTCCCGTGGAATTGTTTGTCTTCAAACATGTTGAAAGACAAACGACTGATACAGATTTCTTCAAGTCTTGAAGTTCTTTCTCCACAAGCTTGTGGACATGGAACGGGATGCGCCTGTGAGATTGAACTCTACTGACAGTGCAATTGAACTGTACTGACTGATCAATGTGAAATTGGTGGAGGGCCCATGACCCTATTACACACACACAGATTTATCTGACGGATTATTGAAGCCAAAGCCAGGAATACATTTGGAAAGAGGAGAAATCTCAATCATTCTTTATGACCTGTTCTCTGTTTACAGTCCTGGCTTTGGCTTAAAAAAATCGGATCAGTCGGATCAGTTGATGTCCCAGTAGACCATGCCCTCTGTGAGTCTTGAGGAGGGCGTTCCATGCAACATAATGAATTGCTTAAGTTTACAGAACATCTTAATAGGGTCCTTTAGGATGCAGCTAAACAGTTCCTGTGCAGTGTGGCTGACCGTGCAGTGTGGCTGACAGACTGACAGCAACAGCCCTGGCATCAGTGGTATGACCCCAGGACTCCGGACTGATGAGAGGAGGAGGTCAAGGTGGTGGAGGCAGAAGATGAAGTGTCTGAAAAATGGGCACAAAGGCATCATGGAGGCAAGAGTACCGTGTCCTGGACAATTTTCAGATGCTGCTGCGACTCTCCTGGAAGGGAAGGACTTAAATCAAGTGGGCAGTGTCCGGCTTGTACTGTCCTTGACCGTAGCTGTACCTCGAGACGTCAGCACTGAGGTGCACCCGATTGGAAACAGGGAGGCCCAAGGACAGCCCAACCTTGTTCTGTGCGTAACTGTGAAGTGCGGAAACTGCCTTCTTGGAAAAATAATGCCTGCTTGGGACTGTCCTCTTGGGATGGGCACAAGCCATCAAGTTTCTGAATGTTTTGGAGTCGACTACCTGGTATGGGAGGGACTGCCTGACAATAAACTTGATGACCATTCAGCTTATGCATCATGAAATGCCTGCTAGCATACTGCTGTCTTCTGGCCATGGACTCGGACAGGGATTGGAAAAGAAGCATGGGTATGTGTCTCCCCTTGCCACGCAACAGTGGTGCCCGAGTATCCTGCCAAGTGATGGCTGCTACTGCTACTGGCTGTGGAGCCCAAACTCTGTGTTAACCAATCCAGGACTACAGGCTGGCTGGTCAAAACATGACCACTGGATCTTATAGGTAGATGCACCCTATTGCCAAACCTCCAGCTAACACCACCACGACCATTTGTGCCTCTGCCTCTCACACCTTCACTACTATTCCTGCTACTGACACTGGGCATACCCTGAGAAGGGCCAGACTTTGTACATTTTGAAATTTTCAAAAGAAAACCTGACAGTTGCTACACAGGGTTAAATTGATGCTGAAAAGTTGGATGACTGGTTTTTATCCAGCCAGACACAGTTTTTATTAAACACTCACAATGTCACATGACGTGATTGAAAGCACTGAAGATGTCACCTGACAGGTAATTTTAAGGGTGATATTACATGGCCCGATGTTCCGGCACATGCTTACAGACCATGTTACACAGCTCGATTATCGTGCAGCAAGGGCAGCACGGACATTATTAGCGATGTCCGTGTAGCCCTTGCTTTGGTGTAAAATAATAAATTACTATTACTTACCTGAACATGTTCCCAGTGTCCTCCAGCCTTGTATGTTGGATTCCCTAGTTACCGCAGCTGCAGGTCTTACTTCTGGTCCCGTCTGGTCCCGCTTGGCCAATTACTGGCCAAGACAGCCTGTCACTTCAAAGACAGGACCAGAAGTGAAAGCTGCAGTGATCAGGAAATCCGGGGGAGTCTGGACAGGTAAGTAATAGCTTTATTATTTTATATATGCTATCATCAGATAAACTTTAGCTAATCGTTGTCTTTATTACACAAACCGTGTAGAGATTCACAAAGTGACAGGAGCTATTTCACAGCTACACAGATTAAACTGCTACTCTCCTCAAACCTTCATCTGTCACTACCTAATCAACCTTTTCACTCCTTGCCTCTTTCCTTTTCCAGCCTATCTCTGCCTCTCCCTGATTCTACCTATCTCTTTCTCTTCAATGTGCATTTATTCAGTTCACTGATCAGGTGGGCTGATGGCATGCTCCTGTAAATATGCAACTGATTGGCTGTCTATAAGGGATTATGGATAATCCCTTGCACCTGCACTTTAACTTAACTGTACTGCGATATGTATGGAATGGGTTCGTATGAACTTTTTGAAGTTCAAAAGATCAGTTCTGATACGTAACGAAGTTCAGATAGGTTAACCAACCTTTTTGGAAAGCTAGTAACGAACCTTGGTTCAGGAAGTTCGGTTGACTCATTGCTAAGTAGGATACTCAAATCTACAATAATCTTATTCCCTGACATAACCCTGAAATGGCTCCATAGGATTTTATTAGTCCAACAAAGGCCTGAAAGAAACGTGAAATAGTTTAGAATCCTGTAAAGTAAAGTATCCAAACTTACTATGGATGACAAGTTCCACACTATAGTATCTAGCTCAAATAGGGGCTTGAAAGAAATGTCATAATTTTTAAATCCCTGCGCCGAGATTCTGTGTGGAAACCCCCCATGCGGACTAAGCGCCGAATCCTGCCTTCAAATGCTTTGAATGGGAATTATATTGAGGAAAAGTCTGGGTGACCGATGTCACAACTAGTCATTAAAACTCTATGCTACAAAAAGTATGTAATCTGTAATCTGAAACAATAAGTATTGCAATAGGATAAATGGTGCCCAAGTTATGCAACAGGGCAAATTAAGTACTCTCTGGCCCAGAATTTTTTTTTAAGTGAGCAGTATTCTTTAAAACAGCAGATATAGATCTACTGTAATATAACATAACCTCAAGTGACCGATAACACACAGAACAAAAAAAAAATGTGGAACTTACACTATGATTACTTTCATGTGTTATCAAGTAATGATATGTAATGTGTTAAGACAACAAACTGAACACTTGATAGGAAAATACTGCAAAAGTAAAAAAATATTTAGCAAATGTCATGGTGAGCGCAAGATATTGAAGGGAAATTTATTAAGGTCTTGTTACGGCCGCGGCGGCGTCCCGCGTTCCGGGCCGCCGCCGCGACCGCTACCTGCCCTATGCAGCAGCCGGTGTCCATAGTCGGGGACCCGGCGCTGCTGTCACCGCGGCCCCGGGGGGCGCCTCACCTCTCCACGCTCCTGTCTCCCGCTGTGCCGGCCGGCGCGCGCGTCCCCGCCTCCTAGGGCGCGCGCGCGCCGGCTGTCTCAGATTTAAAGGGGCAGTGCGCTCCTAATTGGTAGTTGCACCCAATCACTCCCCTATAAATCCCAGCATGCCCTGTCCTTAGTGTTGGAGCCTCTACATGCTTCCCATAGCGTTTGGCCCAGCCCCCTGTTGTTCCTGAGTCCTATCTGTTACCTGGTCCCAGTCCCTGTTGTTCCTGAGTCCTATCTGTTACCTGGTCCCAGTCCCTGTTCCTGAGTCCTATCTGTTACCTGGTCCCAGTCCCTGTTCCTGAGTCCTATCCGTTACCCGGTCCCTAGTCCCTGTTCCTGGTTCCTGTTTCCCTGTCACTCCATCTGTTCCTGCGTTCAGCCTGTCACGTGCGCTCTCACCTGCAGACCTTTGCCAGTGCCATCTCCTGCCTACTGCTCCTGCCACGCCTCGCCTGCCGTCACCAGCAACCAAGCCAGGGGTAGCGACCTGGGGGTCGCCTGCCGCAGCAAGTCCATCCCGCCTTGCGGCGGGCTCTGGTGAAAACCAGCGGCCCCTTAGACTCCGCTCCCTGGTGAGGTTTGTGCCATCGCTGGTGCCGGTCCAGTGGATCCACTACTCCAGGCGTTACAGTAGGCTCCAACCATGGATCCCGGCGAGGTGCCAGATCTCCGTGACGTCGCCAGAGTGGTCGCGCAACAGGCTCAACAAATCCAGAAACAGTCACAGCAGATCCAGCAACTCACTGCCGCCTTACAGCAGCAGACTACTGCCCAGCGCACACCATCTCCTGACGCTGCTTCTTCACTCCGACTGGCTCTCCCAAGCAAGTACTCTGGGGACTCTAAGTTGTGCAGAGGATTCCTGACTCAGTGCACCATGCACATTGAACTTTTGAGTAGTCAGTTTTCCACCGAGCGCTCTAAAGTGGCTTTCATCATCAGCCTATTAGAGGGTAGAGCCCTGGCCTGGGCCACGCCACTGTGGGACCGTGATGATCCTGTTGCTGCCAATCTCCGGGCCTTCCTATTCGAGTTTCGCTCCGTCTTTGAGGAACCTGCCCGTGCTTCTTCGGCCGAGACTGCTCTCCTCAACCTCTCTCAAGGCAGCTCCTCTGTCGGTGACTACGCCATCCAGTTCCGCACCCTGGCAGCTGAATTGGACTGGAACGAGGCCGCCCTGTTGGCCACCTTCAAGAAGGGCCTGTCTAGTCGAGTGAGAGACGTGCTCGCTGCCCGAGACCTGCCTACCTCCCTGAACGAACTCATTCTACTGGCCACCCGAGTTGATACTCGTTTTTCGGAGAGGGAGGAGGAGGTTCGGCATGAACATTTACTAACCCATTCCCGTCGCCACCCCCAGCTGGCGCCGGTTTTCCAGAATCCTGACCTTTCGATGTCCCAGCCCTCTCCTGAGATTCCTATGCAGGTGGAACGGGCTCACCTGACGCCTGATGAAAGAATCCGGCGCCTGGAGCAGAATCTCTGTCTCTATTGCGGTGGTTCCGATCACTTCCGGCTGGGATGTTCCCTACGTCCCCAAACATCCGGAGGACGCTCGCACCTAGGTCCGGTGGGACAGGTGTCCCTAGGTGCGAATGCCACCATTCCAAGTCTGTCTATGCCTGTTTCCATCCGGACTCCCTCAGGACAAAATCATCAGACTACTGCCTTCCTCGATTCTGGCTCAGCAGGCAGTTTTATTGCGGCAACATTGGTCCAAAGATGGCGGCTACCCGTGACCCGACTAGCCAGGCCCCTGACTATCTCCTCGGTCACGGGCGAAATTCTTACCGACCGTGTGTACTACCAGACCGCATCTTTAGTCCTCCAGGTGGGTCCTTCACATCAAGAAGAGATATCCTTCTACGTCCTGCCCCATTCTTCCCCCGCGGTCCTCCTGGGACTCCCGTGGCTACAAGAACATGCCCCTCAGCTGGACTGGAGAACCGGGGAGATTCTCAGTTGGGGTCAGGACTGTTCCCACCAGTGTCTCAAGTCACCTCAGACCAAGTGTATTATGTCATTTCCTGTTCCGGCCAAGCCTCTATCCGGCCTACCGGCAGAAGACCAAGACTCGGCGGATGCCTTCTCTGCCGAGGTGTACCCTCTCCCCGTACCCAAGACTAAGGTCGTGTCCTCTCACCACCGGAAGAACTTACAGAAGGTCCCTTGCCACGTTATACCGCCTGATCGCCTAGTACCAGTCGTCACCTCCACTCTTCAGAGAGTACCCCCCGGAAAGACTCATGTTCACCCTGCGCTTCGAAGAGGTATTTTGAACTGGGGACATTCCTCGTTGGAGGCCGGGCACCCGGGAGTCCGTAAGACCGGCCAACGGATCTCTCGCCACTACTGGTGGCCCAGCCTATCCCAAGATGTCAAAGACTTTGTGGCTTCCTGTGCCATTTGCAGGCAAGAAAGAGGGGGAGGCCAAAGGGGGGGGGTACTGTTACGGCCGCGGCGGCGTCCCGCGTTCCGGGCCGCCGCCGCGACCGCTACCTGCCCTATGCAGCAGCCGGTGTCCATAGTCGGGGACCCGGCGCTGCTGTCACCTCGGCCCCGGGGGGCGCCTCACCTCTCCCCGCTCCTGTCTCCCGCTGTGCCGGCCGGCGCGCGCGTCCCCGCCTCCTAGGGCGCGCGCGCGCCGGCTGTCTCAGATTTAAAGGGGCAGTGCGCTCCTAATTGGTAGTTGCACCCAATCACTCCCCTATAAATCCCAGCATGCCCTGTCCTTAGTGTTGGAGCCTCTACATGCTTCCCATAGCGTTTGGCCCAGCCCCCTGTTGTTCCTGAGTCCTATCTGTTACCTGGTCCCAGTCCCTGTTGTTCCTGAGTCCTATCTGTTACCTGGTCCCAGTCCCTGTTCCTGAGTCCTATCTGTTACCTGGTCCCAGTCCCTGTTCCTGAGTCCTATCCGTTACCCGGTCCCTAGTCCCTGTTCCTGGTTCCTGTTTCCCTGTCACTCCATCTGTTCCTGCGTTCAGCCTGTCACGTGCGCTCTCACCTGCAGACCTTTGCCAGTGCCATCTCCTGCCTACTGCTCCTGCCACGCCTCGCCTGCCGTCACCAGCAACCAAGCCAGGGGTAGCGACCTGGGGGTCGCCTGCCGCAGCAAGTCCATCCCGCCTTGCGGCGGGCTCTGGTGAAAACCAGCGGCCCCTTAGACTCCGCTCCCTGGTGAGGTTTGTGCCATCGCTGGTGCCGGTCCAGTGGATCCACTACTCCAGGCGTTACAGGTCTACACCTGGGGAGGGCCAGGGGCCTGGGGTGGTCCAGGGGCGATGGTTGCATTTGCAGCTGGTCCCCCAGTGGATGTTTTAGATCACTGGCAGCAGCACACAGTGAACCCAAACAAGTGCTGACATTTATGCTCCTAATAGACACCTATAGATATAATTATAGATGTAATAGATATAATTACTCCTAATGAGCACCTATAGTTAAATGCAGTGCACTGACAGAGTGAGATGGCATTGGCTCCCTGCCCCACTAGCCACTCTTGTGGCAGCAGGCATCATTATTATTAGTATGATATCACTTATGCACTCACCGAGGCTGGGGAAGGAGATGCCGTGGGGCTGGAGGGCCAGGTGATTATGTGGTTTTGTTTTATTTTTATTTATTTTATTTTTTTACAAAGGATTGATCGATTGATTGTAGCCTACAGGGGTCGGAGAAGCCTTAATACAGAGGGGGGACTACTTATAGGGGGAGTGCCCACATGAGAAGGGTTATTCTACAGGATCAAGCAAAAGAGTCAGTCCTCAAAGATACCCTGTACTTCACTTTAGATACTCATAAAAAAAATTTTTTTTAAAAATACATAACCAAAGATTAAATCAATCTCCATAAAACAACAATAGATAAAGTGCAGTTCACATTTAGATAATTTAGGGCCATGCAAGCAAACATCAGTGTTCAGACTGTGCAGAATCGCTATACTAATACTCTCTTGAAAGGTTCAGTGTTTCTATTAAAATTTAAATGTTACATAGACAATCTTGTTTACAGTTTGTAACCAAAACTTTTGCTCATTCAGTCCTAGGGGTAGATAGCGCTGTTTGAGTGCCAACCACACATCTCACCAGTCCCAGTGGGCAGCCTCTTTCTGATTGTGCCGGAGTTGTGTATCTGGCGATAGCAGTCTGCACACTTGAAGTAGATAGAGTATGGAACTTCTCGATCTAGAGTCTATAAAAACAATAATCAAAAGTCAAAAAGGTGAAAAAGATGATTGTAGATGCCTGTAAAGCCACTGGCTTCCCCGCGCCGTTCTATTTGTGTGCAAAACTTAAAGCAAAAGTACTAATGATATATCTGAAGGGAACTAAGAGGAAAACAAGTACTCACGGTCGAGTATCCGTCTATGCTGTGATGATAATGGCTGACAGGGGACTTTACTAGGCCATATTCCCTTTGCTGACTAATCCTGCCTATTTTTTTTTAATAAATGTTATGGCTCTTAGAATGTAAGGAGTTGTGGAAATGGTTAATGCTGTATGGAGAGAAAAATATAATTACACAAAGACATTTTAATCCACATTCTTCAAGGGATTATACCTTGTGGTATAAGAGGGATAGTGTGGAATTAAAAGAAGCAACTACATAATTCCAAAGAAATCTTTTAACCCCTTCATGACCAAAAGACACCGATGTTCAAATGTCCAGGTCACACTAAAGCAATGCTTTACATTTATTCCTCCCTGATTTCTAAGAGTCATAACTCTTTTATTTTTCCACTTTTTTTTTTTTATTTAGGAGGAGGTGGTGCCTCTTTATGCCCTCCGACCCTGTGGTAAAACTGACATGTTATCTATGTTCTTCAAGTTAATAAAATTACAATCATAGTCAATTTATATAACTTAAATTTTATTTTACTGCTTTTAAAAATATATAACTTAAGAAAATAAATAAATGTGTTTAACCCCTTAATGACCACAATATGTATTGTCGGCTGGGCAAAAAGTAACCTGGCACTGGTCTCCTGTGCAGAATATCATGGGAACATGGATGTGTCATGACAGCAGGGTCCCTGCTCTATGAAAAACCTTCAATCCCCATAGTTTAACCCCCATACTAGTAGTACAGTGTATTATATTGGCGATCGGAAGTCCCTTTGTGGGATTAATAAAAAGTAAAAATTCAAGTTTTGGAAATGTAATTTTTTTTATATTAAATATAAAAAATACAACTACATAATTTCCCCTTAAAAAATAATTTTTATATAAAACATAAAAAATAAATAAATCCATAAAAAACATAACTATAATAAAACCTCATTATTTATGATAAAGACTATAAAAAAATGACCTCCCCCAGGGGGCGGAGCCATCGCTCCCGCACACCGGCTAACATACCGAGCTACTGCAGGCTTCCAGATGGCAGGACAAACCCCCTCTGCTTCTCAGTGACATCCAGCAGCTGCAGACAGTCCATTATGACCATGGATATGGAGTGGAAAGGCACCCGGGAGACCAGAGAGTCGGCGGTGCATGTGCACAGGGACTCCCAAGATGGCGCCGGCCCCTCCACAGCACGGTCCGGAAAGGCAGCCACAAAACTGTCTGTGCCAGAAATTATACAGAGGGCAGAGATGGAGGCCCTGCAGCATCTCAACCCCCGGAGCCCACGCTCTCCAGGGCAGGACAACCTGGTCCGGGCTAATCCCAAGTCCCACCATGGCAGTACAGCGGGAGCATGTGGTGCAGGTACAGAGGGAGGAGGAGGGGGATGAGCTGCCTGAACCCACACTATGGGAGGTTTTCAAGCTGTGACAAAAGGCAATCTAGCCATAGCTTCCCTGCAAAAACAAGTGGCCACCCTCCTTCATTCACCAAAATGTGCAAAAAGTTAATGACTTGACTAACAAATTTCTGCTCTCCTCCTTAAAAGGGTTATCCAGCGCTACAAAAATATGTCCACTTTTCCCCCTCTCTTATCTCCAGATTGGATGGGGTTTCAAACTCAGTTCCATTGAAGTAAATGGGGCTTAAAGGGGTTATCCAGCGCTACAAAAACATGGCCACTTTTCCCCCTACTGTTGTCTCCAGTTTGGGTGGGGTTTTGAAACTCAGTTCCATTGAAGTAAATGGAGCTTAATTGCAAACTGCACCTGAACTGGAGACTCCAGTAGGGGGAAAAGTGGCCATGTTTTTGTAGCACTGGATAACCCCTTTAATTGCAAATCACACCTGAACTGGAGACAAAAGAGGGGGAAAAGTAGCCATGTTTTTGTAGTGCTGGATAACCCCTTTAAAGCAGATGAACTTGAAAATAGACTTTGCGCAACAATGTGCGCATAGTTGGAGTCCCTGAGAAAGTGGAGGGCTCTGATCCCACACTATTCTTTAAAAATTGGATTAAGGACACCTTTGGAGACAACACTTTGTCCCCCCTGTATGCTATTGATAGAGCCCCCAGGTCGCCCACCACCACTGGGGCGCCCGCATGTCCTGTGCTGTTAAAGCTTCTACACTACAGGGACAGTGATGTCATCTTGCAGGCTGCACACAAGAAACCTGACATATCTCTCAATAGCCAATGTATATAGTTTGATCCTGATTATTCTGCTGAAATACAGAAGAAACGTGCGCACTTCACGGAGATAAAATGCATGCTGCAACAATTACAAATTCCATATGCTATGTTATACCCTGCCAAATTGCGTGTCGGAGCTATGGGTGACACACATTTCTTCACTGAGCCAGGGCCGCCATCAGGAATTTCGGGGCCCCATACAACCAAAGTGTCTGGGCCCCCCACATTAATAAAAGAAAATTGTGTGTTTGACCCACGCCTTGCTGGGAGGTATAATTTGGTTCAGATCAATTCTAGAGAACTGGCTCATATACCCCATTTTCCCCAGTGGCTTAAAATGTAACCTCTGTTATACAGTTATAAAATTGTAGAAATTAAATGTGAACAAGGTGCAATTCAAACAGACACTTACTTGTATAGCTGTCTCTTGTGCTCTGTATGCAGTGCATTATATTCACCCTTGCAACGTACAATTTATAGCGTGTCTACAAGCCCAGCGGGGCTCATTATGATGGAGACTAAAACTTATACAAGAGTGGGGTAGGGGTTCCCCTGTATTCAGAATGCTGTTGAGTACTAGGCAATGCCCCGTTTGGGGTTATTGAATTTCGAGGGTCTGGGGGGGCTGTTTGATTTGTATATGTTCACCAATATCCCCCCCCCGGTATGCTCACTAACATAGAATATGTTGATAAGGCTAATATAATGAGGCTGTTCCATGTTAGTGAGCATATACAAATCACACACCCCCCAGGCAGACTAGTTTATCTCACCCAAGCCAGTGATAGCGAATACATGGCGGTGAGAACGCTTTCTAGGAGATCCTGTTTGTGCAGCAGAGGTGTCTTTATCCTGCTCTGCATAGACCCTCGAAATTCAATAATCCCAGATGGGGCCTAGCACTCAACAGCATTCTGAATACAGGGGAACCCCTACCCCACTCTTGTATAAGTTTTAGTCTCCATCATAATGAGCCCCGCTGGGCTTGTAGACACGCTATAAATTGTACGTTGCAAGGGTGAATATAATGCACTGCATACAGAGCACAAGAGACAGCTATACAAGTAAGTGTCTATTTGAATTGCACCTTGTTCACATTTAGGTTCTACAATTTTATAACTGTATAACAGAGGTTACATTTTAAGCCACTGGGGAAAATGGGATATATGAGCCAGTTCTCTAGAATTGATCTCACACACAGACACCAGCACACATGTATACAGACACCAGCACACATGTATACAGACATACAGACACCAGCACACATGTATACAGACATACAGACACCAGCACACATGTATACAGACATACAGACACCAGCACACATGTATACAGACACCAGCACACCAGGGCACGATGGAGTTTGAACTTCTGCAACCTGGAGAAATCACCTGATATCACCTGCAGTCCTATGTAACACCACATAACACAGTGGTATCTCTGAGTACAGATAATGTAGTAGATTTCACATGCAGTCCTATGTAACAGCACAGATAACATAGTGATATCTCTCTGAGTACAGATAATGTAGTAGATTTCACCTGCAGTCCTATGTAACAGCACAGATAACACAGTGATATCTCTGAGTATAGATCATGTAGTAGATGTCACCTGCAGTCCTATGTAACAGCACAGATAACACAGTGATATCCCTCTGAGTACAGATAATGTAGTAGATTTCACCTGCAGTCTTATGTAACAGCACAGATAACACAGTGATATCTCTGAGTACAGATAATGTAGTAGATTTCACATGCAGTCCTATGTAACAGCACAGATAACACAGTGATATCTCTCTGAGTACAGATAATGTAGTAGATTTCACCTGCAGTCCTATGTAACAGCACAGATAACACAGTGATATCTCTGAGTATAGATCATGTAGTAGATGTCACCTGCAGTCCTATGTAACAGCACAGATAACACAGTGATATCCCTCTGAGTACAGATAATGTAGTAGATTTCACCTGCAGTCTTATGTAACAGCACAGATAACACAGTGATATCTCTGAGTATAGATCATGTAGTAGATGTCCCCTGCAGTCCTATGTAACACAACAGATAACACAGTGATATCTCTAAATACAGATAATGTAGTAGCTGTCACCTCGGGGCGCCCCTACTAAATGATGTTCTACAAAATAAGAAAACCGTCATACAGTGACTCACAGGTGACGTCTTCTTTGATCTGAGGCGTCACTTTCCCTTTTCCTCTCCATCCGGCCCAGACCTCCAGGATGATTCCTTCCAGATACGTTTCATCCCCTTAGAACCTGCGAGACAAACAATTTAGGCTCCGCACATTTCTAGCAACTTCCTTTCCTTTCTCCCCCCTGTAGGCTCCCATAGTAACTGCGCTGTGTGGGATGCCCCCTGTATGTAGGATCCCCTGCTGTGTCCCCTGTATGTAGGATTCCCAGCTGTGCCCCCATGAGCTAATAATGCCCCTAGAGGTGGCCCCCATGAACTAATAATGCCCCCAGAGGTACCCCCATGAACTAATAATGCCCCCAGAGGTACCCCCATGCACTAATAATGCCCCCAGAGGTGCCCCCATGCACTAATAATGCCCCCAGAGGTGCCCCCATACACTAATAATGCCCCCAGAGGTGCCCCCATATACTAATAATGCCCCCAGAGGTGCCCCCATACGCTAATAATGCCCCCAGAGGTGCCCCCATACACTAATAATGCCCCCAGAGGTGCCCCCATACACTAATAATGCCCCCAGAGGTTCCCCCATACGCTAATAATGCCCCCAGAGGTTCCCCCATACGCTAATAATGCCCCCAGAGGTGCCCCCATATACTAATAATGCCCCCAGAGGTTCCCCCATACACTAATAATGCCCCCAGAGGTGCCCCCATATACTAATAATGCCCCCAGAGGTGCCCCCATACACTAATAATGCCCCCAGAGGTGCCCCCATATACTAATAATGCCCCCAGAGGTGCCCCCATACACTAATAATGCCCCCAGAGGTGCCCCCATATACTAATAATGCCCCCAGAGGTGCCCCCATATACTAATAATGCCCCCAGAGGTGCCCCCATATACTAATAATGCCCCCAGAGGTGCCCCCATACACTAATAATGCCCCCAGAGGTGCCCCCATACACTAATAATGCCCCCAGAGGTGGCCCCCATGAACTAATAATGCCCCCAGAGGTACCCCCATGAACTAATAATGCCCCCAGAGGTACCCCCATGCACTAATAATGCCCCCAGAGGTGCCCCCATGCACTAATAATGCCCCCAGAGGTGCCCCCATACACTAATAATGCCCCCAGAGGTGCCCCCATATACTAATAATGCCCCAGAGGTGCCCCCATACGCTAATAATGCCCCCAGAGGTGCCCCCATACACTAATAATGCCCCCAGAGGTGCCCCCATACACTAATAATGCCCCCAGAGGTTCCCCCATACTCTAATAATGCCCCCAGAGGTTCCCCCATACGCTAATAATGCCCCCAGAGGTGCCCCCATATACTAATAATGCCCCCAGAGGTTCCCCCATACACTAATAATGCCCTCAGAGGTGCCCCCATATACTAATAATGCCCCCAGAGGTGCCCCCATACACTAATAATGCCCCCAGAGGTGCCCCCATATACTAATAATGCCCCCAGAGGTGCCCCCATATACTAATAATGCCCCCAGAGGTGCCCCCATACACTAATAATGCCCCCAGAGGTGCCCCCATATACTAATAATGCCCCCAGAGGTGCCCCCATATACTAATAATGCCCCCAGAGGTGCCCCCATATACTAATAATGCCCCCAGAGGTGCCCCCATACACTAATAATGCCCCCAGAGGTGCCCCCATACACTAATAATGCCCCCAGAGGTGCCCCCCATATACTAATAACGCCCCCAGAGGTGCCCCTAAAAAAAAAAAAAAAACATCTTACTCACCTAATCCGCGCTGTGCAGGCAGCAGCTCTTCCTCCTCCTCTTCGGGCTCCATCTTGCGAGCCGCAGGGACGGGACTTCCGGCAGACGTGATGACGTCACATCATCACGCCTGCCGGAGGGGCACATGATCACGGCCCGGCCTCCCATAGGCTGCTGGTATGAAGTGCCGGCAGCCTATGGGAGAGAATACAGGAGGAGGACGCTGACAGGTCCTCAGGATGCTCAAAAACAGGTGGCAAGGGGGGCCGTGCGGACCCCCCTAGCGTAGCGGGCGGGGGGCGGCGGCCGGCGGGCCCGCCGGGCCCCCCCCCCCCATGTCTCTTAGGGTCCGGGCCCCATACGGCAGTACCACTTGTACTGCCCTATCGGCGGCCCTGCACTGAGCCAAAGGGAGCTGCCCGTTGGCTTGATGTCCATCAACAACAAATACGGCAGGAAGCCCGTCCATGATAGTACCAAGTTTCCTTGCCTCCGTCTAGATGCATTCGCCTATGGGAATTTTTCCTACGCATTTTGAAAATGCCCGCAGTTGCACAACCAGATACTGTCAATGTGGGGCTACTCACTGGGTCTGTGAACATATAGGGGGACATGTATTAAGCAGCGTACCTTGTGCTCCTTAGCATTTTTTGGCGTATGTGTGATGTGCACAGACCTTCGTCAAATTTACTAAACAGTGCAGCTCGGCGTACGTGTGAATATGACAGCTTGCGCCTGTTTTTTTCCTTTTTGAGTTTTGTGGGCGTGGTTATGCTTAAGAATTTTCTTAGCCGTAATTTATCATGTGCGCATTTTGGAATTTTCACATATTCGTTTGTATCTGTACTCCAGTCCCAGGGAAGCGGAGATTTGCTAACTAAGGTCCATACATAAATCCCTTCAGTAAAATGCGCAGCGCCACGGAAATTACTGCAGGTGATTTATAAAGCAACATACGAATATTCGTAAATACCTAACTAGACTGCGAACATATCATCAAATGCCCAGGGATAAAAATATTCGCAAAAAAAGGTGCAAATGATAAATGTCCCCCATAGTCTTCCCCCGGTAGTGTGGAGGACTGATAGCCCCTCCTATTCACATGTAGTGGATAGTTTGCCTTGTTTTCACTTTCCCTTGTTTTTCGTTTTTTTTTTTTTTTCTGCATTTTCTTTTTGGATCTAATTCTCCATCCCTGGTTGGTAATGTTAGGTCTTAAAAAGGTTGTTCAGCGTGAAAAAAAAAATCAAATTTTTCAAATCAACTGCTGTCAGAAAGTTATATAGATTTGTAATTTTCTTCTATTTAAAAAAACTCAAGTCTTTACATACTTATAAGCTACTTTATATCCTGCAGGAAGTGTTTTATTTACATTGAGAAACAGTGCTCTCTGCTGACACCTCTGTCCATGTCAGGAACTGTCAAGAGCAGTACCAAATCCCCATAGAAAACTTCTGCTCAGGACAGTTCCTGTCTGGCCAGAGATGTCAGCAGAGAGCACTGTGTCTGAATGTAAATAAAACAACACTTCCTGCAGGACATATAGTAGCTGATAAGTATGGGAAGACTTGAGATTTTTAAATAAAAATAAAAGTAAATTACAAATCTATATAACTTTCTGACACCAGTTGATTTGAAAGAAAGTTCTTTTTTTTTTGCTGGACCACCCCTTTATTGGTCTTCTGTTTTTTGGCAATCCTTCTACAACACTTTTTGTGTCTCCGGTTACTAATGTATATTACCACAATTTTGATTGTAAGCTGACAATGTTATATTTGCTGTTATATCTTTTCTTGTTTAAACATGGCGACCGGTATTAGAATAATCTCTTGGAACATAAGAGGCCTTGGTGAGGAGGATAAAAAATATGCTTTGTTTGACAGGTTGCGCACATTTCAGCCTCTTATCTTATGTTTACAAGAGACACACCTCACAAAAGATACGGTCCAGTTGCTACAGAGGGCACGGTTAAGCTGGAGTTATCATTCTTATTATTCACAATATTCCTGTAGAGTTAGTTTATTAATCCATAAAAAAAATCCCCTTTTGAATGTCTGCAGGTTAAAACAGATTCTCAAGATCAATTTATCTGGTTTTACTGCTCTATTTATGCTGTCAAATGTGTGCTTTGCTCAGTGTATATGCCGCCACCTTATAATAGTTCTATCCTGAAGGCAGTGCTAAGCTTTGGTACTGCACACCCGGATGCCCCACTGCTCCTCGTAGAAGATTTCAGCGCTGTTGTGGATAACCCTGTGGATAGGGCATCCATGACGGCGGCAGCCCCTGCAGAGCAATCAAGCCCCACAGGGGCGCTCTTATCTGAGATATCGTTATTTGATATTTGGAGGGCACGGCATCCTGGTGAGCAGGCTTATTTATGTTACTTGGCCCGAGTGTTGGAGGTGGATTATTTCCCACAGTCTCTATCTGACCACTCCCCCTGAGTCTCCTTTTTGAACATCCTGGGGAATGACACTGCTGTGTGTATTTGACAGCTTAACCCGCATTGGCTAGCAATCCTCGAGATTCCCGGGATTCACATGGCAGCGGAGTAATTCTTTAGATTTAACGCTGGAACTGCCACCCCACAAATAGAATGGGATGTCATGAAGGCATATTAAAGGGGCTATTTTATACAACAAATCACCTGTACTAAAAGAGCCAGGGGCCGTCTTCGGTCATCTCTACAGAAATCCCTCCCACAGGCTGAGGAAAATCACATACTGGGTAGCTTGGCCAATATGGCTACTAGACTTAGGGAAACCTAACGGGCGATTTCAGATTTTGACCTGGAGTCAGCTGCCCATAAGCAAAATTTCACTAAACATATTTTTTTTTGTGGAGGGGGAACGTACAGGACATTTTTTTGTCGGTCATTTCTAGTTCTCAGAGAGGCCCGGCATTTTTTACTCATATTTAGAATGCAATGAACATTCACTGTTTGTTTATCAACCTCCAACTACCTTTGGAAGTAGAGATGAGCGAACTGCTTGGACTTTTGGTCCAAAAGCAGTTCGCTCTCTTATCATGCTTTTGATCCCGGCCGCATAGTTGCGCTCACGGGAAAATGCGGCCAGGAGTCCGACGGACAAAAGTTCGACGGTCCGCTCATCTCTATTTGGAATGTAGGGCATCATGCTTGCTTGACGCTGTCAAAGCCTTTGACAGCGTCAAGTGGCCATTTATGTGGGATGTGCTGGAGAAAATGCATTTTGGGCCTCAATTCATCTCCTGGGTTCAGTTATTATACTCTTTACCTTGCACCAGGATAATGATTAATCTTATCTTTCAGGTTTACTTTGCAAAAGGGAACAAGGCAAGGTTGCTCCTTGTTCCCGCTGCTGTTTGCGCTTGCCATAGAGCAGCTAACAGCCTTGATTCGTAATTATCTAGGTGTTCATGGGTTCAAGAGAGGTTCCCAGGAGGAGAAAATTTGTATATAAAGTGCAAGTGCTAAAGTATGTAAACCACAGGCTGTATAAGCTAAATGTTCACCATATGTAGGCACATGCACACAAACAAAATTACCCGGGGATAAAATCCCTAAAGCCTCAGGCCTCCCACCTCACACTCCAACGTCGTTTCGCTGTACCGCTTCCTCAGGGAGTAATGAGGGGGAGGCCCAGAGGATGTTTATATAGTGAGCCCCTGATGTCTATTGGATAGCTGGATACTCACACCTGCATGGTGTTACATGGCGGCCTTCAGCGCGGACGCCATCCCCGGCGCTGGACCACGGGCGGAACCGGAAGTGACGCAGGGCGTGATACGCCGTACGTCAGATCCCCTCCACATCACATGATCCAGCCACCAGCGGGGCATGCGCGCTGGGCCGCACCCGATGCGGTCGCTATCTTGGACAGGGGCGAAGGTAAGGGCTAGACACGGAGGAGCATAACATGGGGTGCCAAATAATGCAGAAAATGTTAATCACTTAATCATTAAGTCATGGTATGAAGTTAAAATCCTATCCGGCTTAAGTGCAATTAAAGAGACCAAATGAGTAGGTAATGAATAAATAAATAAATAAATACAAACATATCAAAACTCTACAAAGCTCTATGGAAAATTATTTATGTGAAAAAGTGCAAAACTCATATTAAAGTGACCATGCGTGCCAAAGTGCAGGTGGCAAAGTGCAAAATAGCGAACAAAGGTGCCAGCATTGTAATGTGCGTGCTATGTGTAATATAGTGACATAAAATGAAGCCGGATGCATTAAAGTAATTGGATGGTATGCATAATAATGCACATTACTTAAAACCTCCTCTTTTCAATCATTCAATGCGGTTTTTCATTTATTTGACTTTTTTCACTTTCACATTACAGACTAAATCATTTACTTTTTCACAACTAAGATCTTTAATCTTTATCTAATTGTATAATTATACAACAGTCTGCACAATGCTGGCACCTTTGTTCACTATTTTGCACTTTGGCACCTGCACTTTGGCACGCATGGTCACTCTAATATGAGTTTTGCACTTTTTCACATAAATAATTTTCCATAGAGCTTTGTAGAGTTTTGATATGTTTGTATTTAATTATTTATTTATTTATTTATTCATTACTTACTCATTTGGTCTCTTTAATTGCACTTGTCACTTTAGCCGGATAGGATTTTAACTTCATACCATGACTGCTGCTAATGATTAAGTGATTAACATTTTCTGCATTATTTGGCACCCCATGTTATGCTCCTCCGTGTCTAGCCCTTACCTTCGCCCCTATCCAAGATGGCGACCGCATCGGGTGCGGCCCAGCGCGCATGCCCCGCTGGTGGCTGGATCATGTGATGTGGAGGGGATCTGAGGTACGGCGTATCACGCCCTGCGTGACTTCCAGTTCCGCCTGTGGTCCGGCGCCGGGGATGGCGTCCGCGCTGATGGCCGCCATGTAACACGATGCAGGTGTGAGTATCCAGCCATCCAATAGACATCAGGGGCTCACTATATAAACATCCTCTGGGCCTCCCCCTCATTACTCCCTGAGGAAGCAGTACAGTGAAACAACGTTGGACTGTGAGGTGGGAGGCCTGAGGCTTTAGGGATTTTATCCCCGGGTAACTTTGTTTGTGTGCATGTGCATGTGCCTACATATGGTGAACATTTAACTTATACAGCCTGTGGTTTAAATACTTTAGCACTTGCACTTTATATACAAATTTTGGTTTACAACCTGGCTGTAATGAGTTATTGTATTTATACCTAATATTTGCACTTGCACTTTATTGTTAACATATACCTGTCCTCCTGTATGGTCTCCCACCTCCCAGGTTTTGATTTTAATATGTTTCCTTCCCCCCTTTTTTCTTGCGATGCTTTCAATAAAGTTTTGGGCATATATATCTAAATCTTCATGTAATACACATAGGGGTCATTTACTTTTACATTTACTCCAGTCTTAAACAAAGCCCCACCCCGTTTTTTCGCAGCCAAATTTATTAAGAGACACACACCCCTTAGTAAAGCTGGCCGGCCCTGCAGTGATTTCTATAATGATAAATCAGTCGCAAAGTAGGCCATGCCATACCAAAATTATATTGGTCCTATAAAAATGCATCATATCTATTCTTGACTACAGACTTATTAAAGGCCTGGAGCATGAAGGTACCTCCTTGTAAATAGTACACTGGTACTTTCCTGCACAGATATCATGTGTATGACCAAAAGATTAAAAAAAACTCTATTGACTGTGCTTTATAGAAACTATAAGGTTTAGAAAAAGTATTATAAAAAAACTTGTATAATTCTGAATGCCATTAAGGCTGAGGGGGAGCTGTAATTTAAATCCATAAATTCAGGATGCTTTCTTATAGAGTATCCTCTTGATCCAGTTCCCCTGCCTTAGTGATTGTCTAATTGTTGCTAGAAATAAAAAGCACTTAGAATTACCTTTATGTATTTCCCACATGTGGCGATGTCTCTCTTTTTTTCAACATCCCTGATGTGTTCACATATTCTTCTTCAGAATTCTCTATAGGTTTTGCCTATATAGTCCATAGGACATATGCATTTGCACAGATATACTACACCATTTACAGTTCAGAAAGTCCTTTATCTCACACTCTATTACCTTTGGCTGCACTTTGTACCCATTTGGTAATATTAACATACGGGCATACCTTATCTTTCCCACATTTATACATTGGCATAGTGACTATGTACCAGTCGGTCCTTCAAATTTCGACCTTTTATTAATATGATACTAGGTTGAGCAAGCAATATATACCCCAAGACATTATCACGGGCCAATAGGTTTTAAGGATCCTTTTGATTTCGTATGGTAGTTAACAATTTGCCTCCGTCTGTGCGGACCAGCAAAACCAGAATCCAATAGTATTCTGAGAATTCAGAAAATCCATGAAGCTCTGGAAGTCCTCCCTGTTACCCACCCATAGCATGAAAATATATCGGCAAAATTCATTAATGCCAATACAAATTTATTTTGACCTACTGTATACAGTGATTACCTCTACCCTGTATACCCTGTATTTAATGGCTTTTAGGGTAGCGTCACACGTACTGGATCTGCAGCGGATTTCACGCTGCGTGTTTGCAGCGAAATCCGCTGCGGATCTTGGTAGTGTGAAGTTGGATGGGTCACATACCCGCATCGGAATTTTCATTCCACTGCCAGTATGTGACCCAGTATACATTACCCGCTCGGCACCTCGGCATCTCCTGCGTAATAGAAGGCTATTAGCAGTTTAGAACTGCTGATAGATGTGTCCGGCAAAATTTTTTATTTAAATATTGTATTGCCCCCCCCAAAAGTTTTACAAATCACCAATATACACTTATTACAGGAAATGCTTATAAAGTACTTTTTTCCCTGCACTTACTAACTGCATCAAGGCTTCACTTCATGGTGATGGTGATGTCATGACCCGACTCCCAGAGCTGTGCGGACTGTGGCTGCTGGAGAGGATGATGGCAGGGGGACACTGATGGACACTGAGCATCACTCTGCCATCATCCTCTCTAGCAGCCACAGCCCGCACAGCTCTGGGAGTCGGGTCGTGACATCACCATTTTATCCAGGAAGTGAAGCCTTGATGCAGTAGTAAGTGCAGGGAAAAAAGCACTTTATAAGCATTTCCCGTAATAAGTGTATATTGAGGATTTGTATAACTTTTGGGGGGCAATACAATACTTAAATAAAAATTTTTTTGCTATACAGTTCTATACCTTATTCAGCAGGATTTAAAGCCATTAAAGAGAACCAATCACCTAAAATTTACTATCCCTATTATCAAAGATTCTCTCTCCCTAAGTCTATCTATGAAGATACAGACTGCCTTTGCAGTCTGTATCTTATTCTTTACCTAATTTCTCTTCCTCTGTGCAGTAATGCTGGGCGCCGCCATCTTGATGACGTCACGCTGGAACGCACCGCTGGAACGCACGTGACGTCATCAAGATGGCGGCGGCCGGCATTAATGCACCGGAACAAAGGAGCAGGTAAAGTATAAGATACAGATTGCAAATGCAGTCTGTATCTTTATGAAGTCTATTTATGAAGATACAGACTACATTTGCAGTCTGTATCTTATACTTTACCTGCTCCTTTGTTCCGGTGCAGTAATGCCGGCCGCCGCCATCTTGATGACGTCACGTGCGTTCCAGCGGTGCGTTCCAGAGTGACGTCATCAAGATGGCGGCGCCCGGCATTACTGCACCGGAACAAAGGAGCAGGTAAAGTATAAGATACAGACTGCAAATGCAGTCTGTATCTTCATAAATAGACTTCGGAAAGATACAGACTGCCTTTACAGTCTGTATCTTATACTTTACCTGATCCTCTGGTCCGCTACAGCAAGGCCGGCGCCTCCATCTTGATTACGCTACTTGCGTTCCACCGCTGGAACGCAAGTGACGTATTCAAGATGGCGGCGCGCGGCCTTCCTGCACCGAACAAGAGGATCAGGTAAAGTATAAGATATGTATGACAAATGACAAATGCAGTCTGTATCTTAATAAATAGACAAAATGAAGATACAGACTGCCTTTGCAGTCTGTATCTTATACTTTACCTGATCCTCTGGACCGCTACAGCAAGGCCGGCGCCGCCATCTTGATTTAGTTTTTTGCGTTCCAGCGGTGGAACGCAAGTGACGTCATCAAGATGGCGGTGCCCGGCCTTGCCGCTTTGCATGACGGGAGCTTCCTGTCTCGCGTCGGCTCTTTTGAAAAGAGCCGGCGCGAGATAGGAAAGTAAAAAGTAAATAGTTTAAAAACACAGCCAAAAAAGTAATGAATTATATTTACAAATATTAATAAAATAAGTAAATACATCAAATTAGGGAAAAAAAATTTTTTTGATTTTCATCGATGATTGGTTCTCTTTAAGTACATTCTACTCTAGAGGTAATCACTGTATAGGCCAACCTCCTCTTGGTTTTTCTGAAATATAAATATATTTTCTAGATCCACTACGTAGACAATATTTTCGCGCTATGGGCGGGTACAAAGGAGGACTTCCAGAGCTTCATGGATTTTTTTAAAAATTAAAAAAATAGGGGAAAAGATTGGGGATGATATATTGCCTTTTCTGGATTTGCTGGTCCGCAAATCCAGGCAAATTGTTAACTACCATATATAGAAAGACTACAGCTAGTAACAGCTTACGAAATTCGAGTAGCTACCATCCAAACTATTCAAACTATGTGAGTAGTGCCGACATACTGTTTTATGTTATAAAGCTTTGGTATATTTCTACATTTGATTGACAAATCTGTATTGATAGGGTACTTAATATCCATGATAGAAGCACATAGTCTGAGTTGGGGGTCATTAGGTACAACACTATATATTTTGTCATGTATAGTGTTTGTTGGTCCTGGGTGGGGTATTTAGGTTTTTTCAATATCCACAGTTCTCCTAAGTGAAGTTAACTCTGTGACACAGTTTTAGGACAGGCCACCTGATGTAACCTGACAGGTGCTTCACAGGGTTAACTTTCCCCTGGAAATCTGTGGACAATTGACAGGACAAGAGCTATCTCACAGCTTACACTAGCACACTCACACTATCTTCTATTTGTTCCTGATACCTACCCCTTTGTGTAAAATGAAACAGACTGATAGTCACAAAGTTTTAAATTTTTTTACAGTCTGCATCTAATGTGCAGAATAATTAATCCCCCCACTCCCTTTACGCCCAGTGAATGCTAATTTTGCATAATTTTCTTGATATTTTCTTCCATTTCCAGGTCCATTATGCAGCATCATGGTAGAACGATTTGGCTGCCGGGTGACAGTAATGGTTGGCGGTCTCTTATGTGGGATTGGAATGGTCAGCAGCTCCTTTTCTAAAACTATAATTCACCTTTACCTAAGCGCTGGACTTATTGGAGGTGAGTGAGTTTTGCTTAATAAAGCAGTTCTCTTACAAGATTTCTCTTTTCATACAATTCTCCCTTGCACCATTAAATGTCCAATAAAATTTACTATTTTCAGCAACATATACCGTTCTAGTCTAGCTGGAGCTCACTTACTCTAAAAAAAGTTTACATTCTATACAAGCATATAGCATTGCTTACCTATCTAAGTTATGAAACTAACAAAAATCCATTTGTTTTTGCGGTCTTAGTTCTGTATTTTGTGGTTGACTTCCAGCTGACATTTGGCCACTGGCGTTCTTGCAAAAGTAAGAAATTCCATAGCAAGTTTTAAGGCAGTGTGAAGCCAGTCTGACAAAGGCCTCTCTGTTTGTCATTCATCCCTGCCAAGTGCGCTGACAGGCAGAGAGTGGTGACTACACACAGGCAGGGAGCAGTCCAGGTGACTACTTGCTCGCCTCTGCCTACCACGTGCCAGTGGATTAAAACTTAATTTTCTCTGGTATAAAGCTTCTGCTGCACCCGCGGCCGGTACGTGCCGTGGGCTGCACAGGAGCTTTATACTGTGCTCCAGGGAATTGGGCGATTGGTTCCCTTTAACCCCTAAATCTAGTTTGCACCTTAATGACCAGTCACATTTTTCTAAATTTGTGTCACGTCCGTAGGGGAACAGTGAGCCCTAACTGAACCCAGCCCACTGTCTCTACCTACTTGGACGTACTGCCCTAGGTGGCAGACCCCAACTGGACGGCAGTCCCTACGCTACTAAGTGCAGGGCCAGACAAGGAGAAAAGTCAGCAGTCTGAGTCAAACCAGCCAGGTACATATAAACCACAAATCAGAACCAAAATCACAGTCAGAAAACAAGCCAGAGGTCAAATCCAAGATAGCAAAAGAGTACAAAATCACAATACAAAGGGAATACCGTATAAACAGGCCAAGGTCAGAAACACTGTCAGGAGCGAGGTACAAAATCAGATAACAAGCCAAAGTCAGGTAACAAATGCAGAGGTCAGGAATACAGGGAGTCAGAACACAGAGTAATGCTGGTGTAGTAAGCAAGGCAAAACTATCACTGGCAGCTATTGAGCCTCAGCTGCTTGTTTAAATACACCGCCCCTGATTTGCATGAAGCGCCTGGCAGCTCGCGATTGGCTCTGTGCTCCTGCACAGCGTCGCTCCTGCCCCCTACCTCTGATAGGCTGCTTATCTGCAGCATCAGCCGGCTGGGCGTGTATGGGAATGTCAGCCTGCCTCTGCCTCTGCAGCACTGCAGAGCAACCAGGTAAATACATGACACTACCCCCCCCCCCCTTTTATGAGGGGCCACTGGACCCTTACCTGGTCTCGGCTTGTCCGGATGGGAATCATGGAATTCCTTGACTAACAAGTCAGCATGGATGAAACGAGCAGGAACCCATGATCTCTCCTCCGGACCATAACCTTTCCAATGGACCAAATACTGGACAGATCTTTGGACTCTGCGACTATCAACAATCCGGGCCACTTCGTATTCCACTTCACCCTTGACAACTACAGGAGGAGGGGGTTTTACCGAAGATGTGAGGGCTGGTATGTACTTTTTCAGCAAGGACCTATGAAATACATTGTGGACCCGGAGACATCTGGGAAGTTTTAACCGGTAAGCCACAGGATTTATTATTTCAGACACAGCATAAGGACCAATGAACCGTGGTGCCAACTTCCCAGAGGGAACTTTTAGACAAAGGTTTCTGGTGGATAGCCACACCCTATCACCAATAGCAAATCCACCAACACAAAGACGTTTCTTGTCACTTTTACCTTTTTGAATGCTCTGGGCTTTAACCAAGTTCTTCTGAACTTGGGCCCAGACTGTGCACAGGTCTTTTATGACAGCATCCACATCAGGCAGCCCAGACTGCATACCAGAAAACGACGCATGACGCGGGTGAAAACCATAATTGCAAAAAAAAGGCGAAGTACCTGAAGAGCTACTATCATGGTTGTTGAGTGCAAATTCTATGAGGGACAGATAGTTCACCCAGTTTGTTTGTTGATCAGAAACATAACATCGTAACCTTTGAATTACGGCCTGGTTCATTCTCTCAGTCTGTCCATTAGTCTCTGGATGGAAGGCAGAAGAAAATGACAGAGTGATGTCCAAGGCCTTACAGAGAGCCCTCCAGAAACGTGACACAAACTGTACCCCTCTATCGGACACTATATTCTCTGGGATACCATGCAGTCTGACAATATGTTTGATAAACAACTCAGCTAGCAACTTTGACGAAGGCAGCTTTTTCAGAGGTATTAAATGGCACATTTTACTAAAACGATCCACCACCACCCAAAGGACTGCGTTGCCATGCGAGACAGGAAGATCAGTCATGAAGTCCATTGAAATGTGGGTCCAAGGATGTTTAGGTATTGGGAACGGACAAAGTTCTCCTACAGGACGAGTTCTGGGAGCTTTGGCACGTGCACAAGTCTCACAGGCTGCAGCATAGGAACCCACATCTCTGGACAGGGCTGGCCACCAATAGTTTCGAGCCACCAATCTCTTTGTGCCAGTGACTCCAGGATGCCCAGACAATACTGAATCATGCAGTTCTTTCAATAAACGTAACCGTAACTGGGGAGGCACAAACAGCTTGGATACAGGGGTCTTTACTGGGGCCAGATCTTGATGTGCTTTAATTTGGGTAGCAAGATCAGGAGTAATTACTGAGACAACCGTCTCCTTGGGTAAGATGGGCTCTGGATTATCCTGTTGGGGGTGACTGGCACAAAAACTCCTGGACAAGGCATCGGCTTTAACATTTTTTGATCCTGGTCTATATGTAACAATGAAGTTAAACCGTGTAAAGAACAATGCCCAACGTGCCTGCCGTGGGTTTAACCTTTTAGCATTTTCAAGGAAGGTAAGGTTTTTATGATCTGTAAGGACCGTGACACAATCCCGTGCACCCTCGAGAAAGTGGCGCCATTCTTCGAAAGCCCACTTGATTGCCAATAGTTCACGGTTCCCCACGTCATAGTTCCTTTCAGCAGAGGAGAATTTTCTAGAAAAATAGGCACAAGGGCGAAGATTGGTCAAAGTGGCAGAACCTTGTGATAGTACAGCTCCTGCCCCGTATTCGGAAGCATCAACCTCCACTACAAAAGGCTTAGAATGGTCGGGTTGCACCAGCACAGGTGCGCTAACAAAACACTTCTTTAGTTTTTCAAAGGCCTCAAGTGCCTCCGGCTGCCAATTGTTGAGGTCCGCTCCTTTCTTAGTCATATCAGTTAATGGCCGAACAATGACTGAGAAGTTCCTGATAAATTTGCGATAGTAGTTCGCAAATCCTAGAAAGCGTTGCAAGGCTTTCAAGGAGGTGGGGCGGACCCAATCAACAATGGCCTGGACTTTAGCTGGATCCATATGAAATGACTGTGGCGTCAAGATGTACCCCAAGAATGACACCTCTTGCCCCCCAAAAAAACACTTCTCCAATTTTACAAACAGATGATTTTCCCGTAACACTTGTAAAATTTGACGGAAATGCTGGACATGAACGGACCAATTTTCAGAATAAATCAAGATATCGTCAAGATAAACTACCATGAATCTACCTATATAGTTACGGAAAATATCATTTACCATGTTCTGGAAAACCGCAGGAGCATTACACAACCCGAAAGGCATAACTAGATATTCGAAATGTCCTTCCGGGGTGTTAAATGCAGTTTTCCACTCATCACCTTAACGAATCCGAATGAGATTATATGCCCCCCTGAGATCCAGTTTAGAAAACCATTTTGCTCCCTGAATTTGATTAAACGGATCCGGAATCAAAGGCAATGGATATTGGATTTTTATAGTAATTTTGTTTAACTCTCTGTAATCAATACAGGGTCGGAGACCACCATCTTTTTTCCCTACAAAGAAAAAGCCTGCTCCCATAGGAGAAACAGAGGGTTGGATATGTCCTTTCTGAAGACTTTCTGCTATATACTCTTTCATAGCTGTCCTCTCAGGACCAGACAAATTATAAATCCTCCCCTTAGGGTATCTGACCCCAGGCAACAGGTCAATGGCACAGTCATATGACCTATGGGGGGGCAAGACCTCTGACTGAGATTTAGAAAAAACATCAGAGAAGTCACGAATGAAGGCAGGGATTTGTTCCACCTCCTGACAACCTAGAGTTACTGGAATACATTTACCAAAACATTTCTGACTCCATTTTGTTAATTCCCCTGAGTCCCAATCAAGCATAAGATTATGACATTGTAGCCATGGTAACCCCAACAACACATCAGAAGATAAGCCCTCTATAACAAACAGGGTACATCTTTCTGAATGCACACAGCCCACCAACATCTCAATCTCAGGGGTGCAGTACTGGATTGCTCCTTTAACCAATGGCGTGGAGTCTACAGCAACTACACGTAATGGATCAGGGAGAAGCAAACAAGGAAGACCCACACGCCTGGCAAAGGATGCATCCACAAAATTGCATGCTGACCCTGAATCAACAAATGCTGTCCCTGATACAGACTTAGATAAATAAGAAATCTTTACAGGGAGCAAAAACTTTTTTGACACAACAGAAAATACCTGACGGCCTAGGTGACCTTCCTGCAAGTCACCTAGACCCTGGAGTCCCTCTGGCTTGACCTTTTTCTTTGTGCATTCAGCAATGAGATGGTCAGCCACTCCGCAGTAGTAACAGCGACCTTGGATACGACGGGAGGTTCTGCGTTCACGTGAAGGATCTGTAGCAGAAGCCCCCAGTTGCACGACCTGCTCAGCTGTAAAACCAGGAGTAACAGGAACTGGAGTAGCAGTGGTGCATGGGAGTGGAGTCTCAGACCTCTCACAATGTCTCTCCCTAAAACGTCGGTCCAATCTAACAGCCAAAGTCATAGCTTCATCAAGGGTGTCAGGGGTAGGGTAAGCAACCAGCAAGTCTTTCAGGTGATCAGCTAAACCCAACCTAAACTGGCATCTAAGTGCCGGGTCATTCCACCCAGAAGGAACACACCACCGGCGAAACTCAGAACAATACTCCTCAACCGGCCTTTTACCCTGTCTCAGAGTAGTCAAGTGTGTCTCCGCTACAGCTGCCCTGTCAGGGTCATCATACAAAAGGCCCAAAGCTGCAAAAAAGGCATCAACCGAGACCAACTCAGGAGCACCTAGAGACAACGAAAAGGCCCACTCTTGAGGTGGCCCGTGCAGGAGTGAAACAACAATACCGACTCTCTGGACCTCATCACCAGATGACTGGGGACGGAGACGGAAATACAATCTACAGCCCTCCTGAAAGGTCAAAAAACTTTTTCTATCCCCACTAAACCTACAAGGAAGCTGAACTGGGGGTTCTTCGGGGATAGCGTGAGTTACAGCAACATAATGTGTCTGGGAAACCTCTTGGGAAACCTCTTGCTACTGCACTCTTTGTGCAAGATCCTGCACTGTATAAGTGAGACGTTGCATTTGCTCAGCTACTGCAGTCATTGCATCCATTGGGAAGGTAGTGAGCAACTCAGTAAATGTTGGCCAGTGATAATGTCACGTCCGTAGGGGAACAGTGAGCCCTAACTGAACCCACCCCACTGTCTCTACCTACTTGGACGTACTGCCCTAGGTGGCAGACCCCAACTGGACGGCAGTCCCTACGCTACTAAGTGCAGGGCCAGACAAGGAGAAAAGTCAGCAGTCCGAGTCAAACCAGCCAGGTACGTATAAACCACAAATCAGAACCAAAATCACAGTCAGAAAACAAGCCAGAGGTCAAATCCAAGATAGCAAAAGAGTACAAAATCACAATACAAAGGGAATACCGTATAAACAGGCCAAGGTCAGAAACACTGTCAGGAGCGAGGTACAAAATCAGATAACAAGCCAAAGTCAGGTAACAAATGCAGAGGTCAGGAATACAGGGAGTCAGAACACAGAGTAATGCTGGTGTAGTAAGCAAGGCAAAACTATCACTGGCAGCTATTGAGCCTCAGCTGCTTGTTTAAATACACCGCCCCTGATTTGCATGAAGCGCCTGGCAGCTCGCGATTGGCTCTGTGCTCCTGCACAGCTTCGCTCCTGCCCCCTACCTCTGATAGGCTGCTTATCTGCAGCATCAGCCGGCTGGGCGTGTATGGGAATGTCAGCCTGCCTCTGCCTCTGCAGCACTGCAGAGCAACCAGGTAAATACATGACAATTTGACTGTCTCAGTTATAGGTTCATGATGCTTTAACGTATGCTAGAGATTCTGAGACATAATTTGTTCACTATTATGTCAAAATATTATCTTCTTGAAAAAAAAAAAACAAGTGTTGCTACATTGCAAGATCCATAGTGTACAATGGAGCTGGTTTAGGGCTCATTTTTTGCAGTAAGATGTATAGTTTTTATTGATGCTTTATTGAAGTTTTACTTTATATGTCTTTTATCTCTTATGATATTTTTTTTTAGGCAGATTGACAAAATGCAGCAATTCTGGTAACACACAGTGCACAATGTGTACTGTGCAGTATAAATAATGATATAGTTTTATAGCTTAGGTTGTTATGGACGTGGCGATTTTTTAATAGTTTTTGTGTTTTGTCCGTGTTTTAAGTAATGATTTATTATATATGGGCAATACAATAGATTTTTATTATTGGGGAGGGTTGGGGAGGATTTTTTTAAATGTTTTATTGCAAACTTTTTTTTTCACTTTTACACTAGTATATTTTTTTTCCTGTAATCTGCTGCCAATCCACAGCTAAGATCCACATTGAATACTCCTTGTGTGAATTCAGCCCTATACTTTACTGTTTACACTGTTTATTTCATATCTGTTACACTGTCAAAGCTTTTATATTTGAAACTCACTAAAATAATCTTCCATACTTTTTAAAATCAAAAGAAATAATGAAGTGATCTGTTTTTTACACAGGCCTAGGACTCTGTTTCTGCTTCCAAGCAGCAGTCACAGTACTTGGTTACTACTTCATCAAACGTCGGACTTTCGCCAATGCTATGGCTTCAACGGGGGCCTCAATAGGCATGGCTCTATGGCCCATTGCATCCCAGCACCTCTTGGAGGCAATGGGATGGAGAGGTTCCTTTATGATCTTTGGTGGTGTGTTGTTAAACTGTTGCGTATGTGGTGCTATCATGAGGCCAGTGAAATCACCAGTTTCCCCTAGTAAAGATGAAACCTCATCAACAGCCAATGGCGTTACCAGAGGTGTTGAAGAAATGGAACGTGGTAAAGGCCTGCAGAGATACATGGCTTTTGATTTACTACTTAAGCATAGAAGATATCAGATTTTCACCATAGGTGTCACCTGGCTGGTTTTAGGCTTTGTTTTGCCTCTTTTCTACTTAATACCATATGCTACCAGCAGTGGCATAGAAGAATCAACAGCTGCACTTCTGCTTTCTCTGATTGGTTTCCTAAATATTTTTGCACGTCCGGTATCCGGACTTGTGTCCCAGCAGAAGATATTTTCTGGGAAGCTAATTTATTTATTTAGTGGGGCAGTAATTGTAAATGGCCTTACCAACCTGGTGTGTGCAGCTTCTGTGTCCTTCTCAGCACTTATTGTTTATTGTGTACTGTATGGAATTTCTATGAGTGTGATAGGATCTCTCATATTCCAAGTACTGATGGATACAGTTGGCATGAAGCGTTTTCCCGGAGCCTTTGGACTTTTTACCATCCTGGAAAGTGTTACTATCTTGGTGGGACCGCCACTGGCAGGTAGGCAAAACTGTATGACATCACCATTATATTAATTATAAGCATTCCGTGATCTACATCCAGCACGGGATGCCCATAAGAGAAGTTTTGTGGTCCCTATTGGTATTTAGTACCTGGGGGCTAGGTTCACACTATGTAACTGTGCGGCTGTATTTTTTATGCGGCTGTAAATGTGCGGATGAAACTCCGGCCGTGGGAAAAAATAGACATGCGGCTCAAAACATACGGTCATTTACTTTGAAATCTGGTTCAACTAAAAATAACAAATAAAATCTTAAGAAAGTGATGCAAACACCTCTGGATGCATCTGGGAAAGCAGGGAAACAGTTTACATGAATTGCTATTACCGGGGTTTGCGATCCTCTGCAGTATGCCGATGCCGATGCCTCTCATGGTTAATCTATTAAAATAATAAAACACATTTTCGTTGTAATAAAGTGCCTTTCGTTGTTCAATAATTAAATTTAAACTAATCCATCATTTTGCAATTAAATATACTGTTAAAATAAATAGATATATAAATAAATGTATATTTATATATATATTTATTTTTTGACAGTATATTTAATTGCACAATGATGGATTCGTTAGAATTAAATTATTGACCAACGAAACTGAATTTATTTCAACGAAAATGTGTTTTATTAATTAAATATTAATTAGTACAGGAAGCTCCATAAGCCGTTAATTCATATGCCGGCAATAGAGCTTTCTGTACTAATCATCACTTTACTTTAATGAAAACATCAAATGTTTCTTCTAATTATGTTATCACAATAGCATTATTAGAAGAAACATTTAGAATTATATGTGCGCTCAGCTGATTGGCTGATCGGCTCAGCGCACATATAATGAGCCGGTCCGCAGTACAGTGACTTCATTGTGCTGCGGACCAGCGAAGAGGACACATCGGGGTGAGTATAGAGCTCTCCCCACCCCCTCCCCAGCACTGCACCCCTCCCAGCAAGGAAGGGGGGGTCAGTTAACCCCTTCCTTGCTGGGATGGGTGCAGTCTGACATCAGTCTGGCCCCCAAGGGGTTAAGGGGGATGCAATACATCCTCCCTTAACCCCTTGGGGGCCAGACTGTAAGCAGCGATCTGTAAAGATGCTGCATACTGTAAGGTGCACAACACCGCTCACAATCAGGGGCGTAGCTAGGAGTCATTGGGCCCCATAGCAAGAAATTGTACAGGCCCCCCTTGGATGCACATACTCACCTGACCAAGCGCATTTCCATGGTGTTTTGTTCACCCAGATCTCTAGCGCATTAATGATGTTACTCATGCACCAGGGAGCTGGGAGAACAAACGCTGATAGACTGTGCTGGGTCAGGTATGTGCATAGGTTTTGAGGCCTCTTATGGCTGAAAGTGCAATGCAGCCTCCAGCCACAAGAGAGACTGAGAGGGCAGGAAGCCCTGTTAGTGGTGGCAGATACGGGCAGTGTTGGACTGGAGTATACAGGGCCCACCAGAGGAATTACTGCTGATGGACCACCTTCCTTCTGTACAGAGGAATGAAACAAGGTGGTTTGGTGCACTGGGACCGGTGCTATTTACCTCAGTGTACTGGCCAGACCCTTCTAATGAATAGTGAGGCAATGCTCTGCAATGACGTCCCTCCAGTGCTCAGCTATACAGGGTCAGATGAACATTAATAAAAGAGGGCCAACAGGGGCAGATCCGTCTGCTGATCAGTACCCCCACTGTGTACCAAGCCACCTCATATACACAGTCAAGATTTCCTGAAAATTGGGACACTGAGAATAAAGGTAAGAAAATGACCTTTCTCGTCAGCATCCCGGCTCCATGGGAAAAGAACAGCAGGTTAGAAAACTAGAGTTTCCCTTAAATATCTCAGTAAAACAGTAAGTGTTTTCCTGTGGCCTCCACCTCCTGATAGCACTGATGCACATGTCACTGATAGACGTGTAAGGACAAGGGGGTCACTAACATCACAAGCTGCTGAAATACATAAACCACCGCACCATGGTCCCTAATGTACTGACACATTCATACCGCACACATATACACATGTACTGTATACTGCACACACATATACACAACATGTATACTGCACACACATATACACAACATGTATACTGCACACAGATATACACATGACATTCCTGCTGTACACATACACACATATACCACACACACACACACACACACACACATATATATATATATATACACACACATGACATGCCTGCTGTACACACACATATACCACACACACATATACACATGACATGTATACTGTACACATACACACATATACCACACACACATATACACATGACATGTATACTGTACACATACACACATATACCACACACACATATACACATGACATGTATACTGTACACATACATACATATACCACACACACATATACACATGACATGCCTACTGTACACATACACACACATATACACATGACATGCCTACTGTACACATACACACACATATACACATGACATGCCTACTGTACACATACACACACGTATACACATGACATGCCTACTGTACACATACACACACACATACCTCACACACATATACACATGACATGCCTACTGTACACATACACACACACATACCTCACACACACATACACATGACATGCATACTGTACACATACATACATATACCACACACACATATACACATGACATGCCTACTGTACACATACACACACACATACCTCACACACATATACACATGACATGCCTACTGTATGCACACACACACACACATATATACAGTACATGCCATTTCCACTGCACACATTTATACATAAAACTGGATAGCACACACTTATGTATGCATACCTGGATACTGCACACACACATACACAACATAATTACTACACACTTATATAAACATAACTAGATACTACACACATATACACATGACATGCCTACTGTACACATACACACACACATACCTCACACACACATACACATGACATGCATACTGTACACATACATACATATACCACACACACACATACACATGACATGCATACTGTACACATACATACATATACCACACACACATATACACATGACATGCCTACTGTACACATACACACACATACCTCACACACATATACACATGACATGCCTACTGTATGCACACACACACATACACATGACATGCATACTGTACACATACATACATATACCACACACACATATACACATGACATGCCTACTGTACACATACACACACACATACCTCACACACATATACACATGACATGCCTACTGTATGCACACACACACAGACACATATATACAGTACATGCCATTTCCACTGCACACATTTATACATAAAACTGGATAGAACACACTTATGTATGCATACCTGGATACTGCACACACACATACACAACATAATTACTACACACTTATATAAACATAACTAGATACTACACACATATACACATGACATGCATATGGCTCACATATATACTAACATACTGCACACACATATACACCAAAGATACATACTGTACACACACACACACACTTACCTACACAAATCCTGTGCTAGTGTAGACATAGCTGCAGTCCAGGAGAGCAGCAGCTATACACATGTCCATAGTACAGCTGGAGGGGGAGCAGGGGACAGGGCTGACACTTTCCTGCTTCTCCTTTGCCCACAGCCCGGCCTGCCCCTCCTGTCTCTGTTTCCTTCACTGCTCGGCAGGGTCGGCCACACATCACATGACCCAGGCTGGAGACAAGCAGAGAGCCGCACAGGCAGGAGAGGAGGGGGAGGAGTCTGCCTGAGGTCACATGTGCCGGAAGGAAAGGAGAAGCAATGTAGAAGAATTATAGCTGCTCAGCTCTGCAGGGGACCCTGGGTAGTGGGCGGGACTTCTCTCAGCCGAGGTAACACCAGAGGATTCTCCGTGGCTCCGTCCGACACAGGTTAGGAGTGCTAAGAGATGTAGCTACCATGGTGGCTGGCCCGGGCCCCACAGTGTGCAGGGGCCCCATAGCAACTGCCTACCCTGCCCCCATGGTAGCTACGCCAGTGCTCACAATGATGGGTGTTGTGCTCCTGTTTGTGTGTTTTTTGTGTGTTTCTCCCTTTTTGTTTTTCAGATATCGGTATCCTGTGGATTACGTCGGATTCCGTGGACTACGTCGATGACCAGCGTTTTTTTAATGTTCTTTTTTTTATAAAATGGTCAATGAGGGGTGTGGGGGTGTTTTTATTTGAATAAAAAAAATGTTCACTTGTGTCTTGTCTTTATTTCTTTACTTTATAGACTTAGTAGTGGAAGCCGTCTAATAGACGGAATCCATTACTAAGTTGGGGCCTAGATTTAGCCGGTATAAAATGGCTAACACTAACCCCCTATTATTACCCCAGTACCCAATGCCACCAGGGGTACTGGGAAGAGCCGGGTGCCAGTGGTCCCGGAGCGTCAAAATTGGCGCTCCTGGACCGGGCGGCAGCAGGCTGGTAAGATTTAGGCTGGGGAGGGCCTAAACCAATGGCTCTTCCCACCCTGGTGTTACCAGGCTGCTGTCGTTTGGTTTTTAACCCGGCTGGTTATAAAAATAGGGGGGACCCTATGCGTTTTTTTTAAAATAAATAAATAAATAATTAAAAAAAACGCATAGGGTCCCCCCTATTTTTATAACCAGACGGGTTAAAAACCAAACGACAGCAGCCTGGTAACACCAGGGTGGGAAGAGCCATTGGTTTAGGCCCTCCCCAGCCTAAATCTTACCAGCCTGCTGCCGCCCGGTCCAGGAGCGCCAATTTTGACGCTCCGGGACCACTGGCACCCGGCTCTTCCCAGTACCCCTGGTGGCATTGGGTACTGGGGTAATAATAGGGGGTTAGTGTTAGCCATTTTATACCGGCTAACACTAGGCCCCAACTTAGTAATGGATTCCGTCTATTAGACGGCTTCCACTACTAAGTCTATAAATTAAAGAAATAAAGACAAGACACAAGTTAAAAAATTTTTTATTCAAATAAAAACACCCCCACACCCCTCATTGACCATTTTATTAAAAAAAAACATTAAAAAAACGCTGGTCATCGACGTAGTCCACGGAATCCGACGTTATCCACAGGATACCGATATCTGAAAAACAAAAAGGGAGAAACACACAAAAAACACACAAACAGGAGCACAACACCCATCATTGTGAGCGGTGTTGTGCTCCTTACAGTATGCAGCATCTTTACAGATCGCTGCTTACAGTCTGGCCCCCAAGGGGTTAAGGGAGGATGTATTGCATCCCCCTTAACCCCTTGGGGGCCAGACTGATGTCAGACTGCACCCATCCCAGCAAGGAAGGGGTTAACTGACCCCCCCTTCCTTGCTGGGAGGGGTGCAGTGCTGGGGAGGGGGTGGAGAGAGCTCTATACTCAGCCCGATGTTGTCTCATCGCTGGTCCGCAGCACAATGAAGTCACTGTGCTGCGGACCCGCTAATTATACGTGCGCTGAGCCGATCAGCCAATCAGCTGAGCGCACATATAATTCTAAATGTTTCTTCTAATAATGCTATTGTGATAACATAATTAGAAGAAACATTTGATGTTTTCATTAAAGTAAAGTGATGATTAGTACAGAAAGCTCTATTGCCGGCATATGAATTAACGGCTTATGGAGCTTCCTGTACTAATTAATATTTAATTAATAAAACACATTTTCGTTGAAATAAATTCAGTTTCGTTGGTCAATAATTTAATTCTAACGAATCCATCATTGTGCAATTAAATATACTGTCAAAATATAAATATATATATAAATATACATTTATTTATATATCTATTTATTTTAACAGTATATTTAATTGCAAAATGATGGATTCGTTAGAATTAAATTATTGACCAACGAAAGGGACTTTATTACAAAGAGAATGTGTTTTATTAATTTAATATATTAACTATTAGAGGCATCGGCATTCGGCATCATTGCCGGCTATTTTTGAAGTACTCCGTACGGACCGCCTGTCAATCCTCGGCCGCATGTCCAGCCGCAAACAATGGTCTTGTTCATTTTTTACGGGTCCGTTTACGATCGGGCCGTAGATTCATACATAGTGTGCACTGTGCAGCCGTATATCCTATACTTTCCAGCGTACGCATGAACCACCAAAAATACCGCCGCACAATTACAGCCGCAAATACAGCCGCACAGTTACATAGTCTGAACCTGGCCTTACAGTTTTCCATACCGGAACAGGGAGCCCACCTCATTCCTTGGAGAGAATAAGGATTCTACTGTTGTATGGCTGCGTAGCTCGCTTTTATGCTTACATTGCTGCATTTAAATAGAGGCAGACCTATGCTTATAACAAAACCTATAGAAAAGGGTAAAGAAGAGTTGGGCACTTATACCCACCAATAGTGATGAACGAATAGTGAAATATTCGAATATTCAATGTTCATACGAATATCTCCTGAATATTCAAATATTCAATACCATTAAATCCAATGGGAACAAGTATTCGATTATTGAAAAACATCTATTCGACCACTTGGAGGTAAAAAATGGAAGCTGGGAGATTTGAACTCTTATTGAATATTTATCGAATATTCGGCGAACTATTCGATAATATTTGATAGATTGAATACCTTACTATTCGATCAAATATCTATTCGATCGAACAGTATTCGCTCATCACTACCCACCAACCCAATGGCAGCTTTTGGCTTTTTTTGTCTCTAAATTATGTAAAGCCTTATAATAATTTAATAATCCAATAAGGTTGAGAAAAAATATGTGTATTTTTTTTTTCAATTTGTAGTAATAATGCACAGTAGAAAGGGAGTATCCTACCTGTCCTAATGAATATATTACCAGAACAATAAGTCTAATAAGATGTAGGCAGCACATTAATAAATAGCTATGTTTCACTATAAGTGTATGTGCAGAGGAATAGGCGAGGCATTGAAGAGGAATCCGCTTTTAATTTTCGCTTGAAATTCCTCCTGTAAAATGTGAACAGAGCAATGTCCCATTCTGTTTAATGGAATTTTCGCTCTGTAGTTCACACTGCTGAATATCCAAGCAGAATTTTCTGCCACAGATCTGTTTTCCGCAGTAAGGCCCCGTTCACACAGAGCAAGAACAGCGGAATGCCACCAGCCTCCGTGTCATAATGAGACTCCATGGGAGGCTTGCGCGGCTTCTCATCCCGCGCTTAAGACTGATCATGTTCATTCTTCAGCGCCGAGAGATACAGCGTGCAAGCCTCCCTAAGGGTACGTCCACACTTACTGGATCCGCAACGTATTTTCTGCTGCGGATCCGCAGCAGATTCGCAGCAGATTTCATTTAAATAACAACACAGCATCAAATCTGCACCATCAAATCTGCTGCGGATCCTGTAGGTGTGAAAGCACCCATAGAGTGTTATTATAACACAGAGGCTGGCGGCATTCCGTCATGGAATTCCGCCGTTCTTGCTCTATGTGAACAGGGCCTTAGGGTATGTGCACACTGAGCAATTCTCAAGGAATTAGGGCTCATGCACACTGAGCAAAAGGCAAGGAATTGAAGAGGAATCCTCTCTTAAATTCTGCTTGAAATTCCTCCCGTAAAAGAATGAACAGGGCAATGTCTTAGGGTATGTGCACACTGAGCAATTCTCGAGGAATTGTAGCTGAAAGATTTCTGCTATGGCAGAATTTTAGCGGAATTTGTGCGGAATCCGCGTGGAAATCAAGCGGAATTACCAGCAGAATTCAAACCCCATTAACTTCTATAGGATTCCTTTAGCGGAATCCGCCCAAAGAATTGACATGTACATTCTTTGGGCGGAATGCGGATTCTGTGCGGAATCCGCGCGGAATTCCAGACGGAAATTTACTCTGTGTGCACGGGCAGTCGGAAATCCCATTGTTCTCTATGGAAGGAGCAATGTTGCATTTACACGGGCGGAATTCCACGCGGACATGTCACTTCTTTTGGCGGATAGTGGAATACGCCGGCCCATAGAATGGTGTCTATAGAGCCAGCGGAAAGGCGCGCGGCCGTGCGCGTGGACAGACAGCGGAATTCCGCGGACATTATCCTCAAGAATTCCTCAGGGTATATGCACACTGAGCAATTCTCGATGAATTGAAGCAGAAAGTTTTCAGGCAGAATTTAAGCAGAATTTAAGCCCCCCATTGACTTCTATAGGATTCCTCTAGCAGATCTACAGCAGAAAATTCTGCTCGGAAATTCTGCAGTGTGAACAACAGAGAAGAAAACCCACTGAACACAATGGGACTTTGCTCTGTACATATTTTACGGGAGGAATTTCAAGCTGAAATTCCTCTTCAATTCCTCACCTTGGGGTATGTGCACACTGAGCAATTCTCGAGGAATTGAAGCAAAAAGTTTTCAGGCAGAATTCAAGCAGAATTTAAGCCCCCCATTGACTTCTATAGGATTCCTCTAGCAGATCTACAGCAGAAAATTCTGCTCGGAAATTCTGCAGTGTGAACAGCAGAGCAGAAAACAAAACCCATTGAACACAATGGGACTTTGCTCTGTACATATTTTACAGGAGGAATTTAAAGCTGAATTTCAAGCTGAATTCCTTGCCTTTTCCTCAGTGTGCACATAGCCTAATTCCTCACCTTGAAGAGGAATTTCAGCTTGAATTCCTTCCGTAAAATATGTACAGAGCAAAGTCCCATTGTGTTCAATGGGTTTTCTGCTCTGTTGTTCACACTGCAGAATTTCCTAGCAGAATTTTCTGCTGTAGATCTGCTAGAGGAATCCTATAGAAATCAATGGGGGGGCTTAAATTCTGCTTGAATTCTGCCTAAAAACTTTCTGCTTCAATTCTTCGAGAATGCACATACCCTAAGGAACAGGCAAGTATTCAGCGAAGAATTGAAGAGGAAAATTCGTTGCCTATTGAGCTCTGGCAGAATAGGGCTGGGTTTAGGGTATGTGCACACTGAGCAATTTTAGCGGAATTCTGCCCGAATTCCGCCATAAAAGGCGGGCGGAATCCGCGTGGAATTACGCCCGTGTAAATGCAACATTGCTCTTTCCGGATTCCGCTAGAGGAATCCTATAGAAGTCAATGGGGTTTGAATTCTGCTGGTAATTCCGCTTGCATTCCGCTTGATTTCCGCGTGGATTCCGCTCAAATTCCGCCCAAATTCTGCTCAAATTCTGCCAGAGCAGAATAGGGCTGTGTGCACACTGAGGAAAAGGCGAGGAATTCAGCTTGAAATTCAGCTCAAAATTCAGCTTGAAATTCCTCCCGTAAAAAATGTGCAGAGCAAAGTCCCATTATGTTCAATGGGTTTTCTGCTCTGTTGTTCACACTGCAGAATTTCCTAGCAGAATTTTCTGCTGTAGATCTGCTAGAGGAATCCTATAGTAGTCAATGGGGGGCTTAAATTCTGCTTGAATTCTGCCTGAAAACTTTCAGCTACAATTCCTCGAGAATTGCTCAGTGTGCACATAGCCTAGGCGAGGAATTTCAAGCAGAAATCTTTCAGCTACAATTCCTCGAGAATTGCTCAGTGTGCAAGGGCCCTGACGGGGCCCTTGCACACTGAGCAATTCTCGAGGAATTGTAGCTGAAAGATTTCTGCTTGAAATTCCTCGCCTATTCTGCTCTGGCAGAATTTAAGCGGAATTTGGGCAGAATTTGAGCGGAATTCGAGCGGAATCCGTGCGGAAATCAAGCGGAATGCAAGCGGAATTACCAGCAGAATTCAAACCCCATTGACTTCTATAGGATTCCTCTAGCGGAATCCGCCCAAAGAATTGACATGTACATTCTTTGGGCGGAATGCGGATTCCGGACGGAAATTTACTCTGTGTGCACGGGCAGTTGGAAATCCAATTGTTCTCTATGGAAGGAGCAATGTTGCATTTACACGGGCGGAATTCCACACGGATTCCGCCCGCTTTTTATGGCGGAATTCGGGCGGAATTCCGCGAGAATTGCTCAGTGTGCACATACCCTAAGGCTACGTTCACACAGAGCAAAAGGAGCGGATTACGCAAGGAAATATTTCCGCCTGAAATCAACTGACGCTGAAGCAGAATATAAGCAGAATGTAAGCAGAATCCCTGCGTATTCTGCTAGGAAAGTGTTCAGCTCGTAAGCAGCTCTTGACAAATTCAGCGCGGAATACTCGAGGAATCCGCGCTGAATCCGCATGCATTCAGCGCTGAAATTCAGCGAGTACTTGGTGAGTAAACTAGACTATACCAGAACATATACTAGAATCCTCCTCCCCCCCCCCCCCTTTTCCCCATTTCCGTGCTGATTCAGCGAGTAATTTCCGCTTGTATTACGCTTGTATTCCGCGCTGAATACGCGCGTATTCCGCGCTGAAACAGAAAATCAGAGCCCCATTGATTTGTATAGGCTTCCGCTAGCGGAAGAATGAACATGTTCATTCTTCTGGCGGAAAGCGGATTAGTTCAGTGCGGAAATTCCACTGTGTGAACTGCAGAGCAGAATTTCCATTCAACACAATGGAATTTAGCTCTGCACCTATTTTAACGGCTGAAATTTCAGCGCAGAAATTCAGCTGCTTTTGCTCAGTGGGAACGAGCCCTTAGGGCCCTTGCACACTGAGCAATTCTCGTGGAAATTTTAGCTGAAAGACTTCTGCTTAAAATTCCTCGCCTATTCTGCTCTGGCAGAATTTGAGCGGAATTCGGGCGGAATTTGAGTGGAATTCGAGCGGAATCCGCGCGGAAATCAAGCGGAATGCAAGCGGAATTACCAGCAGAATTCAAACCCCATTGACTTCTATAGGATTCCTCTAGCGGAATCCGCCCAAAGTATTGACATGTACATTCATTGGGCGGAATGCGGATTCTGCGCGGAATTCCGGACGGAAATTTACTCTGTGTGCACGGGCAGTCGGAAATCCCATTGTTCTCTATGGAAAGAGCAATGTTGCATTTACACGGGCGGAATTCCACGCGGATTCCGCCCGCTTTTTATGGCGGAATTCGGGCGGAATTCCGCGAGAATTGCTCCGTGTGCACATACCCTTAGGCTATGTGCACACTGAGCAATTCTCAAGGAATTGTAGCTGAAAGTTTTCAGGCAGAATTCAAGCAGAATTTAAGCCCCCCATTGACTTCTATAGGATTCCTCTAGCAGATCTACAGCAGAAAATTCTACTCGGAAATTCTGCAGTGTGAACAACAGAGCAGAAAACCCATTGAACACAATGGGACTTTGCTCTGTACATTTTTTTACGGGAGGAATTTCAAGCTGAATTTCAAGCTGAATTTCAAGCTGAATTCCTCGCCTTTTCCTCAGTGTGCACATACCCTTAGGGAGGCATTTATTAAGTCCGGCGTTTTTTACGCCGGACGTAAAAATGCCCCCGCAGCTCCGGCGCTACGGAGATTTATGTAGAGGCGGACTGCCTCTACATAAATCCCGTGCGCGCCGGTGCGCACCGCCGAAAACCTACGCCAGCTGAGGACTGGAGTAGGTTTTCGGCGTACATTTTGGCGGAACGGATGATAAATGGCGCGGACTCTGAGTCCGCGCCCTCCGTTCCGCCCACTCTCCGCCCCTTTTCCGCCCCCTTTCCGCCCCCTGGCGTACTCGGCGGAAAGTGCCGATTTGCAAATTTTTTATTCGCAAATCCGCCATTTTTGCTTAAAAAAAGACGCAAATCGGCACTTTCCGCCGAAAATCATCCATTCGCCGGATGATACATGTGGCCCTTAGTGTTAACATACCGGCTCTGTGCACACAGAGCAAAAGCAGCGGAATTATCCGCAACTGAATGCCGCTAGCCTCCCTGTTATAATGCCAATCTATGGGAGGCTCGTGCGTTGCATCTCTCGGCACAACTCATTATGACAGGGAGGGTGGAGGCATACGGTCGCGGACAATTCAGCCGCTTTTGCTCTGTGTACACGGAGCCTTAGGCTAGCCTTTAATAACTTTCTCTACTTTATTTTCATTAAGTTATCTATCTGTTTATCTGTTTTATCCGCAGGTTTGCTGGTGGACCTCACTGGTCAATATAATCTAGTTTTCTACTTCAGCTCTATTGCTGTGACCTCATCTGGACTCTTTATGTGTTTGGCATCATACATACTTGACAAAAAAGAAGGAAAGGCTGAAAAAAACCTTGATAACTCTAATGATAAACACTCAACTACTAAGCACCAAAATATTATTTATCGCTCGGCTACAAAACAAGAAGATTTTGTAATATGAATAACAGTTTATAAAGAGTGACCCACCAATGTTATCACCAATTGGAATCCACCTACCAGGATTATTTAGACACTTATGTCTATGAGACATATGAGAAGTGGAAAACCAAAACTATGCAACTGAAGGACATGGAAAAGTAAAAGAAGCTCATTAAAGTTATTATTTGGGTTGACTGTCAAGTGGCTCGAACAATGAAGAATACTTCTGCCACAGAACTGCAATGTTACAAATTTCCATTTTTAACACAGTCTTAAACTGTTAACCAATTTAGGACCAAGAACATAACTATGCATCCATTTTTGCAGTGCGTTCTTGCTCATGGACATACAGTTACATCCATGGAGTACAGTTACATCGGCTTCTATGCCCGTGTCATCCTCGGCAGCTCCCAGCTGTAAGTCATAGTCTGGCACATAGGACAACTGATGGGAGCGGACCCGTATTCCGATTCCAACAGTTAACCCTATAAATGCTGCAGTCAGTACAATGGCAGCATCTAGCAGGGCTAACAGAGGCAGAAATCTCCCCTTGTTCACCATCGGGGCTCAAAGCAATCCCTGAGTCCTTATGGTAGTCATTGAAAACAATGGCCTTACTGAAGCCTCTGATGTTCTGGCTAAGGCTAAGCCAATCAGGGTTTGCCCTAAGGCAGAGTCTGATCAGCTATACCTGTCAGTATAACCCTGAGAGGCATAATAAATATACTGCAGTGCAAAAAAACATCTCAAAATCTCTTGGATAAGTTAAAGCATCCAAGAATTATAACCATATAAAGTGAGACAGGTCATATTTAAAAAATGGACCCTGGTCCTTAAGGCCATTTTTGGGCAAGTCCTGAATAAGTTAATATTTGAAAATGCTGCAAAGTTATCTAAATTTGATACATATTGAAAGTGAACCTGTCACACTGGGGATCGGGGCAAAAAGATTTTTATACTTACCCTCTCAGTCTCAATGCTCCGGCTGCATTGCAGAGAAATTTCTGGTTCTGTTCTTGGAGCTTATTATGTTAATGAGCATAATAATATGAGGAGTCTGATAGGAAATCACTGTCTGGTCACCAGGAGTGAGAGGGTAAGTATAAAAATCTTTATAACGGGGTAGAGTGGGTTTTGCTCAGGTCCCCAAAGTGACAGTTTGCCTTCAAAGGGGTATTCCAAGTTAATGTTTATTTTTTACTATTGAACCTTCCTGATGACCTCCACCATCTCAAAAATCCTGACTCAAAAAACTGCTGGTACACAGTACATCTCCCATTTGGACTAATGAAACATCCTCCTCCCCATTCCTCTGTCATTCCATGTAACACTCTTGTTCTTCTTCAGTCTATCCTTAATTCTGCTGCCCTGCAAATCCACCAGTTCCCTTGCTTTGCCACTCTCCTCTGTCATAAAAGGCTTTCCACAACCTGTCTTCTCCAAACATCTCTGACATCCCGTTACCATCACTCATGTTATGTAGTATTTTTCTTTTTATGTTATGTTGTACATTCTATATGTATCATTTGTACAGTGGTCTTAAATCAAAGACACTTTCAAAATAAATAATAATAATGAAACAAAAAACTAAATATGGGAAATTTATCCCACACAAACAGTTTATCCTGTTTAACCCCTTAAGGACCCATGACATACCAGCATGTCATGGGAGCCTGTCACTAAGTTACCCATTATGTACTGGTACGCCATTAAGACCCCAGGCCATATGAATTGAGCAGGCTCTATGATAGCAGCTGTGTCCTTACAGTCAGTGACTGTCATAGCGATTGTGCTGCCACTCATCATTAACCCCTCCAAGATAAGTACCCGTCACTCACTAATCAGGACCCCCGCAATGAGACTGCAGGGGTCCCAATCACTTTCCTTGATATAAAGAATACTTACCTCTGTCCCGTTGGATCTTCTCATAGAGTCTGCCTTAGATTCTATGTGCAGAGCACCAATAATACTGATCAATACTATGCAATGGTATATCATTGATCAATATATGCAATCTAATGATTTTTGTTAACTTGTAATACCCCTTTTCAACTATTCTGTACTAAAAAAAAAACTTCAATGAAAACATGCTAAACCAATTACCTCTATAAACTGCATAATACTTATAGTATATTTTCAGTATAAAAACCTTTATACATGTTATAGGGAAAAATGTTATATGTCAAATGTATTTATTGGAAGAGGCCTGGGTAATCATACCTTCAGCAGTCGGTAGAATGAGCCAGGAGAAGTGTTTGTCTGTCTGTCTGTCTTTCTCTCTCTATCAACTGCTCGCTGCATAAGATGAGCTCCATAGACTTTCTAAATAATCAGTCTTCTGCAGGAAGCAACAGGAGAGAGGTGCTTTTTCATGTGTTTGTGTTTTTTTTTTCTGGCTTTTTTGGGGCATTTTTGACTGTATGTGTGAAAAAAGTTTTGTGGTTTAGGCATTTTTGTGTGCACCAAGATGGCCGAACCTCTTTTTCCTCTGCCATCACATGACATAGTTGCTGGACCAAAAAAGGTACAAAAACGCCAAAAATAAAAACGCCATACACACAGCAATGGTGTTTTTGAGATGACCAGAACATTCTGATTGAGTATTATTGGAGAAAAAGATGCCACAGTTTGCCAAAAAAAGGCAAACCCTTCGCATGCTGTGTTTTGAAAAACTGCCAAAGACCTCAAAAACACCAGAGGAAAGAAAAACGCCACACCAAAAAAAAAAAAAAAAAACGCCAGAGAGGAGGGAAAAATGCCACACCAAAAAAATGCCATGTGTATAAGGCAGATTATAAACTCTCATTGACTTCCAACTAACGTCTGGTCGCTGGCGTCTTTGCAAAAAAAATGTATTGCCATGTTTTCAAAATTTTAAGGCAGTATAAAGTCAGCCTAAACTTCTCTATGTCATGTCAAAAGTTGTTGTTTTTTTTTAAAGTGACAGTGATATAATGTAAGGATGTTGTATTATATAGCAGAGGGGTTGTTTTAGAAAGTTTTTAAAAATGTGAGGGTGGGGATAAAAAAAACACCTGTATTAGGCTATGTTCACACTACATAACAGTACAGCCATTGTTGCCATCGGCAAAAACGGCCGTATTTTTCACGTTGTGGAACACTGCCTCTGCTTCGATGGGATCCCGTATATGCTCCGGCCGGGATCCTGTGCGGCGCTGCAAATAACTGACATATCAGTTTTCTGCGGCAGCAATTCAATGAATTGCGGGCAAAGGAAACCCTGTCAGTTCACACAATGAAGTGTCTCCGGCCGCTTGCTTCATTGTGTGCTGTGGGAGGTTCTGATGCGGGAGCACGCTGATGAGCCCGCATAAGAACACTACGGCCATAAAGATCATCCGGACGGTACTTAAGTATCGGCTGTTCTGTCACCCGGCCGGGGTCACGGAACGGCCGGTCTCTTACGTTGTGTGAACATAACCTTATACCACTCCAGACCCTGCTATCCACCAAGGCGGCTTCCTTGTTTGGGGTCATGATACCACAAGCCCACAGACAAAGAAAATTTGGGAGAATGTATTATAAATAAGACTATTAGGGATTTGTGTGTATGCGTATGTGAGAGAAAGGGGCAAGAGCTACCATGCTAGGACCATGGGCAGAGGTGCATTCAGAAAACTGGCTGGGGACCCTAAAATAAAGTGTCCCACCTCTGAGGATCATATACTAGTAGTCCGTGCAATGTTTAAAGGAGAAGTCCAGCGAAAAAGTGTTGTTCCCCAAAAGTTATATATATATCACAAATATACACTTATGGGAAATGCACATAAAGTCCTTTTTTTCCCTGCACTTACTACTGCATCAAGGCTTCACTACCTGGATAAAATGTTGATGTCATGACCCGACTCCCAGAGCTGTGCGGGCTGTGGCTGCTGGAGAGGATGATAGCAGGGAGACATTGAGGGACACAGGGCACTGGCGGGACACTAAGCATCCCTCTGCCATCATCCTCTCCAGCAGCCACAGCCTGCACAGCTCTGGGAGTTGGGTTGTGACATCACCATTTTATCCAGGAAGTGAAGCCTTGATGCAGCAGTTAGTATGGTATTACACGGGCCGATGGGGGCCCGATAATACCTGTAAACTAGCAGCGATCTGCTAGATCGTCGCTCGTTTACTAGACCTATTACACGGCCCGATAATCGTTAAACAAGGGCTGCAGGGACATCGTTACCGATGTCCTTGCAGCCCTTGCTTAACTATATACATTACTTATCCACGTTCCAGGGCTGCTGCGGTCTTCTTCTCCACGGGTCCCGCGCACTCTAGCTTCAGAGTGGCCTGTCTGCTTGTGATTGGCCCGGGCGGCCTGTCAGCCAACAGGCCACTCTTAAGCTAGAGCGCGCAGGACCCGGGGAGAAGAAGACCGCAGCAGCAGCCCTGGAACATGGATAGGTAATGCATATCGTCAGCCCAACGAAAATAGGTCCAAGCCTATATCAACGATGTTGTACTTATTACATGGAGCGATAATCGGCCGAATCGGGCCGATTCGGCCGATTATCGTTCCGTGTTATAGTACCCTAAGTGCAGGGGAAAAGTGCATTTCCCATAATAAGTGTAGATTGGTCATTTGTATAACATTTGGAGGACTATACAATACTTTAATTAAAAAAAATTCACTGTACTTCTCCTTTAAGGTTTATTTGTTTTATTTTGTTTTTGAAGTCAAAGGAAAAAAAAAATCCTTTTTTATGTCATCCAGCAGAATGTATTTTTAGTATTTGTTTATGTATACGTTTTTATCCTTTTTCAAGAGTATAAACACATACAGTGGGAAAAATAAGTATTTGATACACTGCCAAATTTGCAGATACAATTCAACTGTGAGAGACATCTATTAAAAAAAAAAAAAATCACAGTTTTTACATTTTTTAAAATAATTATTTAGCATTTTATTACATAAAATAAATATTTGATATAATAGAAAAAGAGAACTAAATGTTTTGCACTGAAACCTTTGCTTGCCGTTACCAAGGTCAGATGTTTCTTGTAGTTAAATTTTGTACACACTGCGATAGGGATCCTCCAAACAGATCTTCTCCAAATGTTCCAGGTTTCAGGGCTGTCACTGGGCAACATAGAGTGTCAGCTCCCTCCAAAGATTTCCTATTGGGTTCAGGTCTGGAGACTGGCTAGGCCACTCCAAGACCATGAAATGCTTCTTATGGAGCCACTCCTTAGTTGCCGTGGCTGTGTGTTTTGGGTCATTGTCGTGCTGGAAGACATAGCCACAATCCATCTTCAATGTGGTTACCAAGGGAAAGAGGTTGTTTACTAGAGATGAGCGAACCGGGTTCGGGTTCAAGTCAATCCTAACCCGAACGTTCGGTATTTGATTAGCTGGGGCTGCTGAACTTGGATAAAGCTCTAAGGTTGTCTGGAAAACATGGATACAGCCAATGACTATATCCATGTTTTCCACATAGCCTTAGGGCTTTATCCAAGTTCAGCAGCCACCGCTAATCAAATGCCGAAAGTTCGGGTTCGGATCGACTCGAGCATGCTCGAGGTTCGCTCATCTCTATTGTTTACCACTCTTGTGATACATGGCCCCATTCATCTTCTCTTTAATACGATGTAGCCATCCTGTGCTTTTTGCAGAGAAACACCCCCAATGTATGATGTTTTCACCCCAATACTTCAGGGTTGGGACTGTATTCTTGGGATTGTACTCATCCTTCTTCCTCTTCCAAACACAGCGAGTGGAGCTGATACTAAAAAGTTCTAGGTCATGGTCGAGAGGTTGGAGTGTGATTGATTACAGTGCGGAGACAGGTGTTTTTTTATACAGATTATTCGTTCAAGCAGGTGCAATTAATAAATTTAATGAGTGCAGAATAGGAGGAGCTTCTTAAAGAAATACTAACAGGTCTTTGTGAGCTAGAATTCAAGCTGGTTGGTAGGTGATCAAATACTTATTTCATGCAATAAAGTGCAATTTAAATATTTAAAAATCATACAAACTGACTTTCTGGAATTTTTTTACATATATTCTGTGTACCTTAGATGACAATTACAGACCTATCCATTCTTTGAAGGTGAGAAAACTTGGAAAAGTGGCAATGTATCCAATACTTATTTTCCCCACTATACAGTAAACGTAAACACAAATGTGGTGTGAACCTAGCCTTACTGGTATATATGTTCTGAATTCTCCATGTCTATGTTTCATTTTGGTTGTTTATTCCACTGAACTTAAAGGGGTTTTCCCGAATTATTATTACTTGAGCCCTATCAACAGCATAGGGGACAAGTATGAGATCACGGGAGGGTCCGACCTCTGGGCCCTCCTGGAGTCTCAACAGTGGCACCCCAACCATTTTGTTTTGAATGGAGCTGCGGGTGACTCGCAACCTAATTCATTCCTTATGCCTCTATGGTATAGCACTTAGCTCTCTCCGATGTCTCTCTAGAGCAGGGGTGGGGAACCTCCGGCCCGCGGGCCGCATCCGGCCCCTGAGACCTCCCGATGCGGCCCGCGGCCCGCAGCTCCCCTGTGATGCGTGCCGCTCTGGAGGAGGAAGTAGCCGCTGCACACAGCATCCTCTGGTGTCTGTGACAGCTGCCGGACACAGGAGGATGCTGTCTATGCCGGCTTCTTCCCCAGCAGAGCGGCGCGTGTCTTCAGTCTCCTGCGGGCCGCGCGCGATGACGTCATTTCATTGCGCGCCGCCTGCAGGAGAAAGACCGGCACAGAGGACCTGGGACAGAAGAGGACATGGGCAGCGTGGGAACGGAGGTAAGGTGAATGGGATGTTTATTTATTTTTTATTTGGGGGTTAACTAGGCCACCAGGGACATGCCTGATGGGGGTTAACTAGGCCACCTGGGACATGACTGATGGGGGTTAACTAGGCCACCTGGGACATGACTGATGGGGGTTAACTAGGCCACCTGGGACATGACTGATGGGGGTTAACTAGGCTACCAGGGACATGACTGATGGGGGTTAACTAGGCCACCAGGGACATGCCTGATGGGGGTTAACTAGGCCACCAGGAACATGCCTGATGGGGGTTAACTAGGCCACCAGGGACATGCCTGATGGGGGTTAACTAGGCCACCTGGGACATGCCTGATGGGGGTTAAGTAGGCCACCTGGGACATGACAGATGGGGGTTAACTAGGCCACCTGGGACATGACTGATGGGTGTTAACTAGGCCACCTGGGACATGACTGATGGGGGTTAACTAGGCTACCAGGGACATGCCTGATGGGGGTTAACTAGGCCACCAGGGACACGCCTGATGGGGGTTAACTAGGCTACCAGGGACATGCCTGATGGGGGTTAACTAGGCCACCAGGGACATGCCTGATGGGGGTTAACTAGGCCACCAGGGACATGCCTGATGGGGGTTAACTAGGCCACCAGGGACATGCCTGATGGGGGTTAACTAGGCCACCAGGGACATGCCTGATGGGGGTTAACTAGGCCACCTGGGACATGACTGATGGGGGTTAACTAGGCCACCTGGGACATGACTGATGGGGGTTAACTAGGCCACCTGGGACATGACTGATGGGGGTTAACTAGGCCACCTGGGACATGACTGATGGGGGTTAACTAGGCTACCAGGGACATGCCTGATGGGGGTTAACTAGGCCACCAGGGACATGCCTGATGGGGGTTAACTAGGCCACCTGGGACATGACTGATGGGGGTTAACTAGGCCACCAGGGACATGACTGATGGGGGTTAACTAGGCCTACCAGAGGCATCACTGGGGGGTTAACTAGGCTACCAGGGACATGACTTGGGGGTTAACTAGACTACAAGGGGCATCACTGGGGGGGTTAACTACAATAGCAGGGGCATCACTGGGGGTTAACTACAATAGCAGGGGAACTAGGGGAACAATACTTTGCCTTGCCCTGGGTGCTGCAAACCCACGCTACTAACTGCCGCACACGGTATGCGGCCCTCGAATGATTTTATTAATGCCCGACCGGCCCTCGACATGGAAAAGGTTCCCCACCCCTGCTCTAGAGAATGAATGGAGTTGCAGGTGCCAACACGCAGCTTCATTCAAAACAAAGTGGCTGGACTCCCTACAATCTCAAAATTGTCCCCTATTAACTTGTCTTTTCTCATCTAGGGATAACACATATTTATTAAATGAAGATTATATTGTGTTAATTTATTATCTTTTCTCCTGAAATTTATAGATATAATGTAATGAACAGCTTTAATGTAATAATGTTATCATTTCATAATAATTTGCAAAGACATTGTGATGACCAATGAATAAGACTGCAATGCAATTAGAATGTACTTTTTGTTTTCTTCCTACTGGGAAGAGCTTTAACAACAAACAATAAAAACAAGAATTAATTGCTTCAGTTACTGTTACTGTATATAATACTATCATTGGTGGAAATAAGGGCAGATTTAGCCCCAGGCTGTTTCTAAAGTATGGACCTACCACTTTCATCCACTAAAAGGCATTGAACTGTTTCAAGCAGGTAACCACATGGACAGTATTAGCACTTTGCATTTTGGAGACCTAATCTATAAAAATTGCAATTAGTTTGACAGTGTGTGAACATAGCCTTAAACTATTTTCACACACTCTAAAATAAGGTAAAATTATGTCTGTATTTTACCTTATTTTAGGGTGTGTGAACAGAGAGAGAAAAGTTTCGAATTTTCTTTGCAAAATACTGGTAGGGTTCTTTTTAGCTGTTCATACACAGCCAATAACAGCTGTTTTTATTGGACTGCCGTCATTTACCAGCAAGTAGCATAACATAATAAAAGGCTTTGTTATAAAATAAGGGCCAGTATTTGCCTGTAAAAGACAGCCGTCCCAAAAAACTGCCATCTTTTTGACAATGTGTGAACATACTCATAGAGGGATTCCTACAATACACTGACCCATTTAGAGGTAGACGTCATCAGGTGGCGTCTTCTCTGATCGCTTACTTTTTTCTTTCTTCTGTATCTTGCCCAGCCACCATGAAGACTTTTCCCGGACACAACTCATCTCCACAGAATCTGCCAAACATTTTAGGGTTCTCGCTCATACAGTATGGACATGCTCTGTGCCCCATATAGTAGTTAGGCCCCCTCTGTACAACCGTATGGTAGTTGGGTCCCCTGTCCTGCTGTGCCTTCCATAGTAATAATGTCCCCTGTCCTGCTGTTCCCTCCATATAGTAATTATGCCCCATGTGCTGTGTCCCTATAGTAATAATGTCCCCTCGCTGTGTCTCTATAGTAATAATGCCCCCTGTGCTGTTTTACCCATTTAGTAATAATTTCTCCTGCTGTGCCCCATATAGTAAAAATGCCCCTGTGCTGTGTCCCCATAGTAATAATGCCCCCTGTGCTGTGCCCCCATTTAGTAATGTTGTCTAATGCTTTGCCCCTTATAGTAAAAATGCCTTGTGCTGTGTCCCCATAGTAATAATGCTCCTTGTGCTGTGTCCCCATATGAATTATGCCCCCTGTGGTGTGCCCCATAGTAATAATGCCTCCTGTGCTGAGACCCCATTTAGTAATTATGCCCACTGTGCTTTGCCCCCATAGTAATAATGTCCCCTGCTGTGCCCCCATAGTAATAAAGCCCCATGTGCTGTGGCCCCATAGTACTAATGCACCCTGTGCTTAGACCCCATATAGTAATTATGCCCCCTGTGCTGTGCCACCATAGTAATAATGCCCCCTGTGCTGTGCCCCATAGTAATAATGCTCCATGTGCTGTGGCCCCATAGTAATGCCCCCTGTGCTGTGCCCCCATAGTAATAATGCCTCAGGAGGGAGTGGTGGCACCGAGCAGTGAGAGGGGGCTAGCTGGCTGAGGAAGTTTGGGATTTGCTGGGGGTTTAGTGCTTGTGCTGCTGCTGGCATCTATATAGTAGCCAGTCCCCCCACCATAGTGCCCCATCTAGTAGCCAAATCCCTCTAATATGGCCTTATATAGTAGCCAATCCCCCCAATAGTGTCTCATATAGTATACAACCCCCCATAGTGCCCCATATAGTAGCCAATTCCCCCATAGTGCCCTATATAGTAGCCAACCCCCATAGTGCCCCATATAGTAGCCAATTCCCCCCATAGTGCCCCATATAGTAGCCAATCCCCCCACTCCGTAGTGTCCCATATAGTAGCCAATTTCCCCTCTATATTGCCCCATATAGTAGCCAATCCCCCCATAATGCCCCACATAGTAGCCAATCCCCCATGGAGCCCCATATAGTAGCCAATCCCCCCGATCATAGTGCCCCATATAGTAGCCAATCCCCCCTTCAAAATTCTTCATACAGTAGCCAATTCCCCTCCCCCATAGTGCCCCAAATACTAGCCAATTCCCCCCCTTCATAGTGCCCCATATATTAGCCAATTTCCCCCTCCATAGTGCCCCATAGAGTGGCCAACTCCTCTCCCCCCTCCCCCATAGTGTCCCATATAGTAGCCAGTCTCTCTGTAGTGCCCCCACCAGAAAAACAATAACTCACCTGTCACTGGCTCCTCTCCTGTCAGCGCATGTTCTCCTCTCTCATCTTCCTGCGCAGGCATCAGGGCATCAGGAGACGCTGCAGGTCACATCCGACGCAGGCAGTGTGCATGTACCAAGATGCCTGCGCCGGAAGATGAGAGAAAGGAGCTGCAATGAAGCTGGACAGGGGAGTTGTTGTCCCTGCCCAACCCCTTCCCCCGCCGGCACTTAAGGATCAGATGGCAGCGCTGCGGCCACGCTGCTAGTTGGAGACTGAGGGTTGCCGCCGAGGGTGTTGCCAGACACCCGGTCCAGCAGCAGCCCTTAGCCTCCGATTAGCCTCGCGGCCGCAGCGCTGCCGGTTAATCGAGTCTGCAGTGTCGGTCTTCCCCTAGTACATTATAGAGCCAGACTGGCAAGGCCTCTCCCCTAGGATTATCCCCTACCTTCTTCTGCTCTTTGTACTGCTGCTGCTGGTAGTCGGGACATTCGAGGAAGGGAATGAGAGGGGTTGCAGTCTGCACAGTGCGGCCTTGGGGAAGCTCCTGGAGCTACAGATCTCAAAGCCACAGCAGCATGTGGAGCTTGGTTTGAGCTGAAAAGACTGTGCTTACCTTGGACTGCATCCTTTATCATGGACTTTGCACATGATGCCTATGTATGCTGTTTAATATTCAGTAAATTGCTAAAAAGCAGAAAACGGTGGTGTACTCGTGTTTATACTGGACTCACGGTGTGTGACCTGTACCTGGTACTCTCTTGTAACAGAGGTAACGCTGTGTGTGTACATGACGTATGTATGTGAGTCTGTGTATGGTGCATGTATGTGTGTGTGTGTGTGTGTGTGTTTGTGTGTGTATTATAGATGCATATATATATATATAATGTACATTTCTTTTTATCTGTATATGATGTGTGTAAGTATGTATTGTGCATGTGTGTGTGTACTATGCATGCATATAGGTAATGTGCATTTATTTATATCTGTGTATATAATATTTATGTATAGGTTATGTACACTCATTTTTAACTTCCACTCCCATAATGCTTGAGACTCAGTTTCCAGGTGTCAGTTACACCCTATTCACACATCCTGTTCCTGTCCGCAATTGCGGATCCGCAGAAAAACAGGACCAATGTATTTCAATGGACCCATACACACATCCGTGTTGTGTACTGGGCTGCAATCCGTTCCGCAAAAAAAAAAAAAAAGGACAGGCCCTAGTACGGACAGTAACTGACACACCCAATACAACTCTATGGGGTCCGTATTTTTTTACGGATGCAATACGGACTGAATTTGCGGATTGTTACTGACTGAAATTTGCGGATTGGAAAAATATACTGACGTGTGAATAAGGCATTAGGGTCCATTTACACAGAAAGATTATCTGACAGATTATCTGCCAAAGATTTGAAGCCAAAGCCAGGAATGGATTTGAAAAGAGGAGACATCTGAGGCTTTCCCTTATGACCTGATATCTGGTTTTGGCTTCAAATCTTTGGCAGATTTTCTGTCAGATAATCTTTCTGTGTAAATGGACCCTTATGCTGCGTTTACACGGAATGATTATCGTGCGAATTTGCACGATAACTATCAAATTTGAACGATAATCGTACGTGTAAACGCAGCGAACGATCAAACAACGAGCAAGAAATCGCTCATTTTCAACTTTGAACATGTTCTTAAATCATTGTTTGTCGTTCGCAAAAAATTCACAGATCGTTCCGTGTAAACAGACGTTCACAGATTTTACCTATGTGCGAGATAGGCTTAAGCGATCGCAAAAAGATTGCAAAATGAATTTTCCGTACGATATATCGTTCCGTCTAAATGCTGATCGTTATAAAAAAAAATCGTTACTTCGAAATCGTTAATCGAACGATCGGGCGAATTATCGTTCCGTGTAAACGTAGCATTAGGGTCCTATTACACTGAGCGATTTTTAACTATTAACGACTAATGAGAAACGACTGCATAATAGATTGTTTATCGTTAACCTGAAATCAATTACCATATTACACAGAGCGATAATTGTTAGTTACGATAGTTACTATGATCGTTATTGCGATCGTTACTATGATCGTTTATCCCAGAAAAACAATGAACGATGTGCAATTACACTGAACGATTAGTGAAAAAATGCGAAACTTGAGCGAACAAACGTGGAATTACAGCGAACGATTAACGATAATTTTAGGTTCAGATCTAAATCAACTATCAACGACATACGAACGATTTTTTGATCGTTGTCTGCAATTACACAGAACGATTATCGTTTAAATTCGAACGATTTAACGATTTTTCGCACGATAATCGTCCCGTGTAATAGGGCCCTTAGGCAGGGAGGGGAGAGAGGGGAGACATTACAGTTTGCAACTATTCAGGAGCTTATAAAATGTAAGTGCCGCATACGTTACCTGCCCCACGCCCTGGCCACATCTGAGTCTCCCGACTCCCGCACAGCGAATCAGTGCACGGCCCCGCCTCAGATGCGGATGGAGCGTGGAGCAGGTTAAGTATGTTCCCGGGGGGGGGTTTAATGGGGGCAGCACTTACATACTCGCTGCGGGATTGTCATTGTAATCACATTGATACTGACAAGAGAGGTATCCGCAGCGGATTTCGCTGCGAACTCACAGCCTAAAATCCGCTGCGGATACTTTACGTGTGAATCTAGGCTAAGGGAGAAGTCTCCCTTACTTACCGATTCCCATGCCCCCACAGCGCCACTCTCAGGTCTCTGATGGATCGCCCGCTCAGCCAGTCAGTGACTACAGCAATGTCCCACCCCAGTCACTGATTGGTTGAGCAAGCAATTCATCAGCCGGTTTCTGAGACAATAAATCATCTCTTCAATATACCTGTTTGAACTAAGTACCGTTCAGCGCCGAACAAGGTCCTTCTACTCTCTCTCCATTCTCTGGCATCAGGATCTCGTGGCTCAGGATCCTCGACAGCAAACTCTGGGACTGGCTGCTGCGGTTACTCCGTCTGTCTTCGTTGATAAGCGCTACTAGGTGTTGTACTCTTTGTACAACACAAAAAGGTGAGAATAACCATATGTGCTCCCCCTTGCCACCCGAGTATTGATGTTATTACCCTATGGCGCCTCTCTCTTCCTCTTAGCCTGCTTCATATTACTGTACTAGTTACTGTACAGTATAGCAATCAGCATGTGGAGTATAATGTATAGTAAACCTAAACCATAAACCTAAAAAAAAAATTAAAAAAAAAAGCAATTTGTAGATACAGGATGGAACTGCAGATCCCCATAATGCAGTAGCATAGTGCAACAGGCTAGAATAGGAAAACAGGGCTTATGTCAGAGGTCTGTGTGGTCACATGACAGCAATGGGGAAGGGAGATGTGTTCAGCATGGACCAATCAGGAGGTGAGAATCACAGAGCTGTGCAGGAGGACAGTGACATTATAGCAGCAGTGTGAATGGCTGAGTCTTATTGCAGGCACATTATAGCACCAGTGGGTATAGCTGAGTGTGAGAGCAGGCACATTATAGCAGCAATGTGTATAGCTGAATGTAAGTGCAGATACATTATAGCAGCAGTGTATATAGCTGATTGTGAGAGGAGGCACATTATAGCAGGAATGGAGAGGATGGAAAACACAAGGCTGACAGACACTGCAGGGAGCATGAGGGAATAAGCATGGCATATGTGTGCACATACATGCAGCACTCTTTGTACAGCTATGAATAGATTACCTCTACAGTCCTGTCCCCTGATGCAAGCCCCAGCCTGAGGTGGATCTGCTATGATTTAGAAGGTGAGGGAGATTTCCTGGGTCAGAGTACAGTGCTGTAGACCATGCTATGACGACCATGCCTCTCGCCCGCTCTCTCTCCCACCCAGTACAGGGAGCTCTTAAACCGAAGCAATGCTCTTAAACCAAGTTACAATTTTGAAAAACTGTGAGCTCTTCTTGCAAAGTGCTCTCAATCCAAGTTACTCTTAAACCAAGGTACCACTGTATAATTCAACATTATTGAGTGATGTAACCATTAGAACTTTGTTAATCAAGCGTCTATTTTTTGTTGTTGTCTGGCACCAATATTAACCCCTTAAGGATAACGCATGAAATGGCCTTAAGGGGCCCTTCCAAAGAAATCTGTTATAATACACACTCTACCCCCTTGTACCCCCTTAAATTAATTAAAATATACACAGTGCTCCCTAAAATGTATTATATTATACACCATACCCTCAGAAATTCATTACACACCTTCCCCTGTAATATTCATTATAGTAACCACTGTAACCCCTGTTTTTGCAGCAGCAGTGATGGGACAAAGCTGCAATATCCAAGCACAGAGAAAAGTAAAGTGTGTGCCACCATTGACCACAGCATTCAGGTTTTTAAAGTGTACTTTTCATCAGTGCTGCGGCCGAATCAGCTGTGAATTTCATTCTGTCGACAGTACTTTGGGTCTCCATGGGTACTGCGGTGGGCCGGGGCACAGCGACCCGGAGATAATGTTAGGAGATGATGGAGCACCACATGTTAGCCAAGAGTGGGACCAGCTAGCCACCCCTGGATACACTGAACCTGCACTGGCAAGGTTACTAGGAGTTGTAGTTGCTGCTGTTTTGTAGAGTAAGGAGTGTTGCTCAGCTGCAATATTCAGCATAAGTAATGACAGAGGCACAGATAAGACTAAACCAGGAAAATAGTTTGCTGTATCGCTTTGAAAGACAGCACAAAATAAAGCTAAAGTTTTGGCTGTCCAGGCAGGATGGGATTTCTAGTTTTGTAACAGCTGGAGAGCAAAGGTTCCCTAGTAGAGATGAGCGAACCGGGTTCGGGTTCGAGTCGATCCGAACCCGAACGTTCGGTATTTGATTAGCGGTGGCTGCTGAACTTGGATAAAGCTCTAAGGTTGTCTGGAAAACATGGATACAGCCAATGACTATATCCATGTTTTCCACATAGCCTTAGGGCTTTATCCAAGTTCAGCAGCCACCGCTAATCAAATGCCAAAAGTTTGGGTTTGGATGGACTAGAGCATCAGGCCCGTTCCTACCATGAGGCAGAGTGAGGATCCTGCCTCAGGCGGCAGCTTCCGAGGTCCCTGAGGGGGCGGCACAATCCTGCCTTGTCATTGTAGTTAAGTCATTTCTGACTTAACTACAGTAAATGACAGCAGCCGCCCAGCAGTGTTACAGGACCCCCTCCTGCTGCCTTATCTGGGTCCCGGCTGCCTTATCTCCAAAGCAAACAGTGGAGGATGTGATCCCTGTGCTTCCTCCACTGTGTGCTACCTGAGCGTCGGGACTGGAAGCAGGAGGAGGAGGGGACTCAGCACGGCAGCCTGCAGAGGTCATAACAGTGAGAAGACCAGGAAACTGACCCTGCAGAGCTGTGTGCTGCCTGTCCTGTGCCCCCCTCCCCTCTGTGTGTGCTGCCTGTCCTGTGCCCCCCTCCCCTGTGTGTGTGCTGCTTGTCCCCCCTCCTCTGAGTGCCCTGTCCCCCCTCCTCTGCACCATTAGCTCTGTCTTCTGAGGTCCTGACTCTCCACAGCCTCCCAGGACCTGTGTAGCCAGGAGACAGATCAGAAACAGAAGGTATGGGGTGAATTGCATAAGTGTGTGTGTAAATGTGTGTGTGTGTATTATACAGTAGATATATGCTGGGGTGGGTATCCAGTGTTTCTAGGTGCTGTGTGTTTGGGGGGGTAGGGGTGACTGACTGGTAAAGTGGGTCTTTGCTGAGGGAGGGATATGGGTATTTTCTATTAGGAGGTCAGTATCACCAACGAAGATGCTGTTTGGGGGTATTAGGTGATATCCACCATTACAGGGGCACCATGCTTTATAGGTCACCTCCCCTGATCATATGCTGTAATGCTCTACTGGGCACTCTGGAGGATGACTGCATTTGATCAAGGGAGGTGACTTATACAGCATGGTGAGGGTGCAGCGATTATGCGGATCCCATGCTTTATAGTTCATCATCATCTCTCCATCTCATTCATTGAATAACGACCGCAGAGAACCTGTTAGTTCACACAATGGAGTGTGTGGCTCCGGCCATACGCTCCATTGTGTGCAGCGGTGAATTCGGATGTGGGCGCACATGGGTGGGCCCGCACCCAAATTCAGAAGGAATGAACATCATCCAGCCGGTACTGTGGTGACTTGATGATCTTCAGTAACACCAGCTGCTCTGTGATCCGTCTGGGTCACAGAACGGCCGGTGTTATACATAGTGTGCACATGGCCTAAGGCACAGAGACAGGGGGAATAATGGTAACTGGTCACACAGCTGGTACATGTGTTTGCATGCAGTATACGCACCGCTGGTACCTACTATGCAGTACATACACTGCCGGCATATATGTTTCTGTGTCATACACTGACTGCTAGTATATTTTTATGTGTGTGTTATATTTATAGCTAATATATACCTATATGTGTGGTATAATTTCTGCTAGTATATTTATGTATGTGTGCAGTTGATCACTAATTATTGGGGGGGGCGCCATTTTAATTTTCGCCTCAGGCAGCAGAAAGGCTAGAATCGGCCCTGTCGAGCATGCTCAAAGTTCGCTCATCTCTATTCCCTACCCCTGCTTTAGACGATCAGCCATGCAATAGGACTTCAGTCAGAGTTCACACATACACATGGTACCGACCTATACTTGTTAGAAAGGACAGTGGACCCCTGGGACACTGCACTACGAACATGCATGAGACTGAAATGAGGTTGACCGCATTGGATCAGAACTATGGTCTTATTCGTGTTCATAGTCACTAGCAGAGTGGAATTTACCACTGATATAGCAGTGGCACTTATGAACAGTATATTTTAAATGAGCAGCACTGGAGGTAACTCTGATGCAGTAAAGGCTCATGGTTGTCGGCTGCATATGACAGCTAGCAGCTATACGGTGTAGAGTTCCACTGAACCTGACACCCAGGCACTGTACATTTATGGCGGTATACAGTTTGTCATGGGGGTTATGGGAGGACATGTTTTGGTGCAGATTTACATTTTGCAACTTTTCCACCAACTTGCTCAGGATTTCAATTACGATTACATAAGTTCAAGATATTATTGACCCACCCGACTCCAGCACTGTGCTTAAATACCAACTATGTTTTATTGTTCATATATTATTTATGTTTTTTGCTGTTTTGCATCTGCTCCGCACACCACTTGATGGCAACGGATATTGCAAGATTGAGTTACTTCCACCATGCTGTTTGTAATGCACAAGTGAGTATCTGTTTACCGCTTCTATTATTGGTTTATACTGTTTAGATATTATATATAAACAGGACACAGTCATAGCTCCCAGCTTTTGATGAGTGCAAACAGAGACAGTCAAGGCAACATGCCACACCCTCATAACCTCACCCCATAGCCACGCCCCCAAACAGTTTCCCTACTGCTATTTACACAATCATAAGGTAGAGCTTACATTACACTGCATATACCAAAAGTGGATTCATACCAGGGGCGTAACTACCACAGTAGCAGCCATAGCGGCTGCTATGGGGCCCGCCACATTAGGGGGCCCCATAGCCTGCTCCTGCAATACACTGGGCCCCCTGAGCTGTCATTATTTGTAGCACCAGGTGGCCAAGTGGGCCTCCTGGGATCTGCAAATGTCGCTTTAACTGAAAGTACTCCTGACCAGCGCTTGCAATTATGCAGTTATGACTACATTTGACGGCTTAGTGGTCAGTAGGGAAGGAAGGGGGGCCCCAGTCAAAAGTTTGCTATGGGCCCAGCCATTTCTAGTTACGCCCCTGATTCATACCATATTGCCACACTGCTACTGACCAAATCCAACCCAAGACCAATATTACCAATAATATCAGTATATTAGAAACAAATATCACTATTACCACCAAATAGTGACTAATACCACCAGACCATTGCTAAAATCACATATACCAAGACCAATAATACTATAAAAAAAAACACATATCACCACCTAATGACTAATACCACCATACCATTACAAAATAACATTCAGTATACCAAGACTAGTATCCCCCATACACTGACCAATATAAAGGTAGATAACAATGGTACACAGGCTCTGCACACAATGTAAGCGATTACACTGCAGTTACATACAGTAACTTACAGGGTGTCTTCTCTGATCAGAATCGCTCACTTTTCCTTTCTTTTTCCAACATCTCCTTGCTAGTTAGCCCCACTTCCCTCTATATAGGCATCCCCACTGTGTTAGCTTTTCCTGCATAGCCATCTCCCCTATTATCAAACCCAACAACTTGCAGGAATGGGTGCCAGCTGTCATCTCACCTAGTAGTTACCCCCCTCATGTAGGCATTCCCTTGTTATTTAAACCTCTACCACATATGTAAACATTTCCACTGGTATGTACCCCCCTCATGTAGACATCTCCCCTGTTATTTAGACCCTTCCTCATTTAGGCATCGCCCCTGTTATTTAGACCCCCTTCATAGGCATCACTCCTGGTAGACACCCCCAATATAGGCATTTACCCTTTAATTTGGACACCCCTTATGTAGGCATTTCCCTGGCAGGCATTTCCTTATGTACACATATACCCTAGTATTGACCCCCTCCCACCTATGTAGACATCTCCCATGATAGGTATCCCCCTGTGTAAAACAAACAAACAAACAAAAAGAACATACCTATCAGGTCCTGTGTCTTTTCTTCCTTTTCTGAGCTCATGAGTAGTGTCACTTGTGTGCTGGAGCTCTGGGGGAGCCGCCTGTTGTGGGCACAGGCGGAATTCTGCCTCTACCCACAAGAATAATTGGCACAGCGGGGAGCCCATGGCTCTTGCTCTGCCAGTGTTTGTGCTGCATTTAACTGTGAGCACTCGTCAGGAGTGCTCACAGTTTAGAAGGCCGCTTGCAACACCCAGCGCTTCTGTGGGAGCAGTGGGATAAATGGGGGCTTCCGAGAGAGGGTGGGACATCCCCTTAAAATTGGGCTCAGCGGATCTGCAAAGGTTGGGAGGTATGCAAAGTGACTTTAAACAGGCACCACTGAGGAAGTTAGCAACATGCCAAAGGAATACTTGGGACAGGGTTAGGTGCCGGGACCACAACTGGGTATTTGTTATCTTTCTATACTTTGGTCATGTTGCATAGAAATGCAGGGACTTTATATGTATTGATTATCTACTAGGGTTCATTGGTTTACATTAGTTTAGAATATATTGTAGACATAGATTGTATAGGTTGTTAGTTGGGAGAAATGAGTGTGCAGATGGACTGGTTTTACCCTTATGTTATGGTGCAGTTCATAGAGATGAGCGAAACCGGGCTCGGGTTCGAGTCGATCTGAACCCGAACGTTCGGTATTTGATTAGCTGGGTCTGCTGAACTTGGATAAAGCTCTAAGGTTGTCTGGAAAACATGGATACAGCCAATGACTATATCCCTGATTTCCACATAGCCTTAGGGCTTTATCCAAGTTCAGCAGCCACCGCTAATCAAATGCCGAAAGCTCGGGTTCTGATCGACTCGAGCAGGTTTGAGGTTGGCTCATCTCTAGTAGTTCATTATGTTTAGTTATTATTTTACTATTTTTTCCAGTTGATATATGGTATATTTATTAAAGGGGTAGTGCGGCGTTTAACATTTATTCACTAAATAACACATATTCACAAAGTTATACAACTTGGTTGTATAACCCAAAACAAGACTTTGTAATGTGTGTTATTTAGTGAATAAATGTTAAACGCCAAACTACCCCTTAAATGTATTTATTTTTATATTTAACATTTTAATTCAAGAAATACAGGGCAATTAAGTAAGCCAGTTGTCCATTTATTATAATTGATATAGGGTGGTTGTTGGAGTAGTGCTGTCTCCTGGGGATGGCTTCAGACAGCGACTGTTGTCTCAGCAGTGGCGGTGGTTTCCCCCTGGTCCAGATATAGGAGGCAGAGGTAGTGGTGAGGGACATATTGCTTTTAACCAAGGCTGCATAATCCTGACTTGCAGAGATGGGACTGTGCCATGGTAGCTGCAACTGTTGTTGTTTACAGGCAAGAAGTGGTGTGGGGGTCTAGGCACTTGTTTTGACGCATAAATGTTGTAGCTAGGTTTGAACCCGATCCACTTTATGAGCACAGATGCTACTGATAGCATCATGGTCTTTGCCACCACCGTCACAGAAAAATTGACATACTATTGATCTTAGGGGATGGTTCTTTGTACCAGACTAGACTATTGTTGAGCCCTAATGGTGCCTTGGGGTACCCCTCAAGTGCCTGTGCCTTCCTAAACACCAGTATGTCAACTAGCTGATGCTGCACCCCCCTCTTTTGCCTCTGGAATTGTCATTCCAGAGGCAAAAGAGAGGGATGGGATGGGAGCTGTGGATGGGACCTGATGCTGGCTCGATGGAACAAAAACATCTTCACTCCCTGAAGATGATAATGACATCTGGGGAGTGAGATTTCATGTAGGGTCTGCAACATCACCATCATCACCATCCTCTCCTAACCCTTTTTTCTTTGATCCTGTACTGTTTGGCTTTGGCTTCAAAAATCTGTCAGATAAATATCTCTGTGTAAACACACCATTAGGCTATGTTCACACTACATATGGCCGGTATCTGAAAAGATCATCCCGGGGCGGTACTGCATCTTTAGTGCCACTAAGTTCTGATGCGGGCGCATCAGTGCACGCCCGCATCAGAACTCCCCACGGCACACAATGGAGCAAGCGTCCGGAGCCACTCGCTCCGCTGTGTGCACTGTCAGGGTTTTTTGTGGACGCTGTTCACTGAATAGCGGCCGCAGAAAACTGACATGTCAGTTTTCTACGGAGGAGCTAGGGATCCCGGCCTGAGTGTATACTATGGGGGAGATTTATGAAAGAGTGTAAATATACACCTGGTGTAAAATGCCCACAGCAACCAATCACACAGCTCAGCTTTCAGCTCTCGTAAAATATAAGAGAAGCTGTGATTAGTTGCTGTGGGCAGTTTACACCAGGTATATATTTACTCCCTTTCATAAATCTCCCCCTATGTGTATACACTCCGGCCGGGATTCCCTCAGAAGGCAGCACTATGTAAGTTCAGTGGAAATCACGGCCGTTGTAACAACGGCCGTGATTCCCACGGTACTTACGTTTTGTGAACATACCCTTACTCTGTAATAGTTCCGCTATTGTAGCTACTATAGTTTGGCTGTTTTAATTTGTTAGCATGCTTTTCGCGAACCTTGCAAAACAAATTTTTGACTGCTTTGTTCATGTCTAGTCATGATGAATGGTACTCACGGCAATAATAATTCTATCTTACAATAGTCTATGAAGACCACAATTTTTTTTATAAAGCTTAACTTTTACTTATAAGATTTAAGGCCCTATTCCACTGAATTTTTTCGGACGATTATCGTTCATAAAATCGTTCAAACGACCGCTCATTAACGATATTCGTTCTGTGGAATATCTGTAAATGAGCGAACGACAACAGCGAAATCGTTGTTGAGTCGTTCACTATTTTTTTTTAACATGTCGAAAAAAAATCGTTTGTCTTTCAACAATAATTCGCTAATCTTTTCGTTGAATAAAAAAATCTTTCAGTCGTTCTTGAAATGTCTACCTACATTTCAACACCATTTTAAACGGCCATATAACGATGTAACAACCGCAAAAAAATCATTACACTACAGATATCGTTCGCGCTCCCACACGTATTATGTGTTATCGTTAGCTTAAAAAAAATCGTTAAGTGCTCGTTAACGATGCGGCGAGTCTATGAACGATAATCGTTCCGTGAAATAGGGCTATTAGGGTATGTTCAAACTGAGGAATAGGTGAATATTCAGCAAAGAATTGAGGAGGAAAGTTTTCTGCTTGAAATTCCTCGCCTATTCAGCTCTGGAAGAATGGGAACAGAATTTGAGCTTCAAAGAGTCAAAGAGGAGTTGTGACTTAGCGTTTGTGCTGCACTCTAACATGCCTAACCACTCCTTCCCCCTCACTTTTCTTCATAAAAAATTTCTGTTTCCCGGCCTACAGCTGCTCACGCTGTCAGCCAGTGTTTGAGTGTTTACATCAGTCATAAACTGACTACAGTGGTTTTAGCTGCAATAGGATTTAGTTTAATTACCAGGTGTTTTACAGGGGCTGTTATCACAGACAAGCAGATTGGCCTATTCACAGCCATCATAAATAAACTGACATTCTGAAAAAAAGAACCAGGCACAGATCCCACAGGGAACCAGGAGACACAGTGGACCGGCACTACTAATGAACTAACATAGACTGGAGGCTGGAAACCAGCTCAAATATCGGGGTGCTCTTCTTACTGGGATGCAGTTAACCATAAAGCAAACAGAAAAGTTGGAGGCACTCACCGAGTTAAGTCTTATTTATTTACAAGTGGATAAAATCACAACATTGGAATTGGAGCATATAGCATCGGACGCTGAACATTAACCGATTTTTTGTGTTGGTTTGGTGTTGTTCAGCATCCCCGCCGCTTGCTCGCTGCTCCAGTTCCCTTGTTGTGATTTTATCCACTTGAAAATAAAGAAGATTTCACTCGGTGAGTGCCTTTGACTTTTCTCTGTTTGCTTTACAGATCCCACAGGAATAACCTTTCAATATTCAATTCACATCACTGGAATATCTTGTCTCGCAACAGTAGAATGACATTAAATTGGTTTCTTTATAAAAATGTATTATTTTATGTATTTTGTTTTTTCTTCTTTAAAAAATAAGTTATTACAGTCCTTACAGTCCTTAGTGTTAGTCCGTCTGGTCCATTTCTTATGAAGGGCTGACTTCAAGTTACGGTAGGAATGCCATCAGAGCTGCCATCAGCAGTTGCTTGGCCTCAGTGTCCTGGGTGACGCCTCAGCTTTCCTTGTTCTGTCATGGAGCCTTCTTCCACTAACATGTTCCTCCCTCACTTCTCTGATGGTAACCTACAAGGCTACATGCGTCACTGTACTGTATATAGCACTCCTTCCTTATTTGCTAGCATAGCATTTTTCGGTTATAGATAGTTGCTGTGCATAGTTCACATTTTATCAAAGAACCACACCACCCTGTGTTATAAAATAGTAAATAGAGCTGTGCTAAGGTTATGTAAGATATATATACAGTGGTGCCTTGGATTACGAGCATAATTCGTTCCGGGACCGTGCTTGTAATCCAAATCCACTCTTAAACCAAAGCAAATTTTCCCATAAGAAATCATTGATATTCAAACAATTGGTTTCACACCCCAAAAATAATGATTTATTATTCTGAACAACATGTAAAACAAATGAAACAAACATTCAGAAACATCAGAATATGTGATATTATAAGTTACTGTACAGTAATGGAGAGGATGGGAAACACAAGGGCAGACAGAGACTGCAGGGAGCATAAAGAAATTAGCAGGGAAGATGTGGGCACAGTAAAGCAGCACTCTCTGTCTCTCTGGGAGAGAGGGGTTACAGCTATGGAGAGAATACCTCCACAGTCCCGTCCCCTGATGTAAGCCCTAGCCTGAAGTGGATCTGCTATGATTTGGAAGGTGAGGGAGTCTTTCTGGGTCAGAGTACAGTGCTGTAGACCCCGTTATGCAGACCATGTCCCTCCTCCACTCGCGCTCCCACCCAGTACAGGGAGCTCTTAAACCAAAGCAATGCTCTTAAACCAAGTCATAATTTTGTGATCTCTTAAACCAAAACGCTCTTAAACCAAGTTACTCTAAAACCAAGGTACCACTGTGTATATATATATATATATATACACACACACACACTACCGTTCAAAAGTTTGGGGTTACCCAAACAATTTGACAAGGTTAGAAATAATGATTTGTATTTGAAATAACATTGTTTTTACATCAAACTTTGCTTTCGTCAAAGAATCCTCCTTTTGCAGCAATTACAGCATTGCACACCTTTGGCATTCTAGCTGTTAATCTGTTGAGGTAAGCTGGAGAAATTGCACCCCACGCTTCTAGAAGCAGCTCCCACAAGTTGGATTGGTTGGATGGGCACTTCTGGCGTAACATACGGTCAAGCTGCATGGGGGTTCAGATCTGGTGACTGCGCTGGGCACTCCATTACCGATAGAATACCAGCTGCCTGATTCTGCTGCAAATAGTTCTTGCACAATTTGGAGGTGTGTTTAGGGTCATTATCCTGTTGTAGGATGAAATTGGCTCCAATCAAGCGCTGTCCACTGGGTATGGCATGGCGTTGCAAAATTGAGTGATAGCCTTCCTTATTCAGAAGCCCTTTTACTCTGTACAAATCTCCCACCTTACCAGCACCAAAGCAACCCCAGACCATCACATTACCTCCACCATGCTTAACAGATGGTGTCAGGCATTTTTCCAGCATCTTTTCATTTGTTCTGCGTCTTACAAACGTTCTTCTTTGTGATCCAAACACTTCAAACTTGGATTCATCCGTCCACAACACTTTTTTCCAGTCTTCCTCTGTCCAATGTCTGTGTTCTTTTGCCCATCTTAATCTTTTTATTTTATTGGCCAGTCTCAGATATGGCTTTTTCTTTGACCCCACAAATGTGATGCTCCAGAAACACAATCTGCTCAAAGGAAGGTCAGTTTTGTAGCTTCTGTAACGAGCTAGACTGTTTTCAGATGTGTAAACATGATTGCACAAGGGTTTTCTAATCATCAATTAGCCTTCTGAGCCAATGAGCAAACACATTGTACCATAAGAACACTGGAGTGATAGTTGCTGGAAATGGGCCTCTATACACCTATGTAGATATTGCACCAAAAACCAGACATTTGCAGCTAGAATAGTCATAGCAATGTATAGAGTGTATTTCTTTAAAGTTCGGACTAGTTTAAAGTTATCTTTTCCTTCAAAAATAAGGACATTTCAATGTGACCCCAAACTTTTGAACGGTATTATGTATAATCTTACACAATGGTATTAAAATATAATAAAGCATTATATTTAACAACTTGCCTGTCCCACTGCCTGATTGAGGACACAACATACTGATGTATAGCTATGGCTACCTCCTACTAAGCCTCTTACACCTTCACCGCTCCCACTGCTCCACCTTAGGAGACAAATATTCCATGCCTCTGTCTCACACTGTGTGTTTGCTAAGCACAGGCTGATGATGCAGACAGGGGGAAGGGCGTGATCTCACAGGAGGCTTGGCTGGATCACCCAATCTCGTGAGTGATTCACCATCTCTGACCAGCTAGAGGCAGGTGTTGCACTGATTTCGCTGACTGTGCAGAAGTGTGCAGTAAAATTAGGGCTGTGTTCACACATGTTGGGAGTGTCATTGCAGTACTGCAGATTATTCACAAAAATTATGCCGTAACACAAGTAAATTATGCTAAACGGCAGACAGGATCAGAGCCTTATTGTGGGGCTCAACTTCAAAGATAAAAGATGCTTGATCATAATATGTGCGTGGAAATGTAAAGAAAAATTTTTTTTTACAAGTTCTTTACTTTATTCCAATATCAGCGTTACAGGTAGATAATACAATGTGCTGTATGGTACTGCAAATAATTTAGTAACACAATAAAACTGCAATGTGTGAACACAGCCTAAATGTTTAGCAATAGATTTGGGCGGGGAATGTGCAGGGTGGGGAACTGTGATGAACGACTGAGGGAAAGCATTGCATTCTGGAACCTGTAGTACTGTGAACAACTGCTCAACCAGGAAGTGCAGAAACACAAAACAAAACCCCCCAAATCAAATGGATTTTTGGTAGTTTCAAAACTGGAATACATAGGTAAGTAATGCTTTATGCTTCTGCAGAAGTTTAATTTTATTAAGCTCTACCTGGAGTTCCCCTTTAAGGAAGTAGGAGTCTGTGTAGGTGCAATAACCGGAGGCAATACAGGGTTAACTGGAGCATCAGGTATAGCTGGGACAACCGCAGGAGCTGTTACAGTCTGCAAAGCTTTGATTTCATCCTTCATTATCTGTCTTATCTCTGCTAGAAAGGATGATCTGTCCTCCTTAACTATATCTCCAATACATGTAGAACAGATGTTCTTTTTGTAGTGGGGGGAGTCGGCCGCCACAAGTAACACATTTCCTTGTAGGGGGAGTCAGATTTCTCCTTCTGAGAAGCATCCTTATGCTGCAAGAAGCAGAAGGATATTACTATTAATACAGAACCAAAATCAACACCCAGTGAACCAGAGGTAATAATAATAAGGTGAATGAGGATAGTAATAAGCTCCAATAACCCCCAAGAGTAGTTATGGGATAGTATATATTATACAAGAAAATGTACCCAGCGCTGCCCAGGTATAAAGTTTCAGTGTGTTAATTAGATTTATTCTAAGGTGCCCAGGAGGCCAATCTATGGCCTTGTTTTTTTGTTTAAGGGGAAATCGCCAGTAGCCCTATATGTCCCTATATACCCTACAATTCTGTACTGTTTATGTAAATTGTAGCTTATGCACATTAGAAATAAACTAAAAACTTCAAACATCCATCCTGTATACCTGTAGTGTATAGTTGGGGGGTGGGGAGCTGTATATCTGTAGTGTATAGTTGAGGGAGTCCTGTATACCTGTAGTGTATAGTTTGGGGGCCCTGTGTACCTGTAGTTTATGGTTGGTAGAGGTCTTGTATACCTGTAGTGTAAAGTTTAGGGTTCCTGTATACCTGTAGTGTATAGTCGATGGAGGTCCTGTATACCTGTAGTGTATAGTTTGGGGTCCTTTAAACCTGTAGTATAGAGTTGGATGGTGTCCTGTATACCTGTCGTATAGAGTTGGTGGAGATCTTATATACCTGAAGTATATAGTTTGGGGGTCCTGTATACCTGTAGTGTATAGTTTGGGGTCCTGTATACCTGTAGTATATAGTTGATGGAGGTCCTGTATACCTTTAGTGTATAGTTGGTGGAGGTCCTGTATACCTGTAGTGTATAGTTTTGGGGTCCTGTATACCTGTAGTGTTCTGTAGTATATAGTTCGGGGGTCCTGTATACCTGTACTGTATAGTTTGAGGGTCCTGTATACCTGTAGTATAGAGTTGGTGGAGGTGCTGTATACCTGTAGTGTATAGTTTGGGGTCCTGTATACCAGTCGTATAAAGTTGGTGAAGTTCCTGTATACCTGTAGTGTATAGTTTTGGGTCCTGTATACCTGTAGTATAGAGTTGGTGGGGGTGCTGTATACCTGTAGTATATAGTTGGTGGAGGTTCTGTATACCTGTAGTGTATAGTTTGGGGTCCTGTATACCTGTAGTATATAGTCGGTGGAGGTCCTGTATTCCTGTAGCATAGAGTTGGTGGAGGTCCTGTATACCTGTAGTGTATAGTTTGCGGTCCTGTATACCTGTCGTATTTAGCTGGTGGAGGTCCGGTGCACCTGTAGTGTATAGTTTTGGAGTCCTGTATACCTGTAGTGTCCTGTATACCTGCAGGGTCGTATTTACCATTAGGCACTCATGGTCTGCCTAGGGCAGCACCTTGCATGGGCGCAGCACCAGGGAGCAGGGGGAAGGAAACAACTTTTAAATTTTTTTTTATTTTTCTAGTCTTCCACCTCCTGTTCAGACTTGCCAGAAAATCTAGTCTTTTCGAAGGGGGGTATGGTAGTATTGGTCAGGTCTGGTGTGGCAGTGTTATCCAGTCACGGTATGGTGGTATTGGTCAGGTGTGGTATGGCGGCGTTATCCAGTCACAGTATGGCGGTATTGGTCAGGCCTGGTATGGCAGTGTTATCAAGTCACAGTATGACGGTATTGGTCAGGTCTGGTATGGCTGTGTTATCCAGTCACAGTGTGGCGGTATTGGTGAGGTCTGATATGGTGGTGTTAAATGTGACCTCTGGAGCTATTATCTACCAATCTATCATGATGCTAATTGGTGAGTGAGGATGGGGCGTCCTCAGGTTTAGTGCTTAGGGCAGCAGCAGATGGGTAATACTGCCCTGTATACATGTACTGTATAGATGGAGTAGGGGCCCTGTATACATGTACTGTATAGATTGAGTAGGGGGCCCTGTATACATGTACTGTATAGATTGAGTAGGGGGTCCTGTATACATGTACTGTATAGATGGAGTAGGGGGTGCTGTATACATGTACTGTATAGATGGAGTAGGGGGCCCTGTATACATGTACTGTATAGATGGAGTAGGGGGTCTACCAATTATTTCTGTGGATGTTGTGAGGCAGCTGCCCTAGCAACTATTGCTCCCTGTGAAAATGAAAGTAGTAATCCTATTGGTTGCTAAGGCTCCCAACTGCCATTTACTGCTGGGCAAAGCCCCCCCAAAACCCAGTTGGCACCACCGGCAGGGAAAGCTGCTGGTAAACACAAGTGTGAACATGCTCTTGTACTCACCATTACTACTGCAGATAGAATGGGAAAGATAGGAGGTACTGACATGTGAGCACAGGTGTATCCTGCTAATTTGGGTCACATGGGTCTTACGAAGGGGAGTGCCAACTGCTCAGAAAAGGGAGAAAAATAAAATACGACATGTGAGGGGATTAGCTCATGGGATCACCATCACCAGGGTTAGATGGGTGCTTTTTGGCACAAAAAAAACAGTCCACACCAGCAAGTAAGGTGCAACTGGCCGCAACCAGTTTTATTTTTCTTTGCAGCAGATAAAGTAAACAATACAAAAAAAACCTACACCGTCTGGTGACTGACTAAACAGTACACAACTAACTAACCAGAGCTGAGCCTAGTGCACAGCTCTCAAACAAAACTCACAGCACTTTGCTACTCAAAATGAAGTTTTACCCAGGAGCAGAGAGCTATCACCTTGTGAGCTGTCTGTCCTTTTATAGCACACACAGGCTTGCACCTGAGTAGCCAGAGTGTCTCCCAATACTGGGAGTGGCCAAGTGGAGTAGGAGCCCACCCATCTCTCCCCTACTCCAAAGCAGCCAGGCCCTTTATCCAGTCTTGGCCAAAACCTATAGCAAGGAAACAGATTCTCCTTGTTATTCTAACTCCCTGGCTGCTTATTTAACACACATATGACAGGAACCTTGGTAAAACATACATTCCATCCACTACTTTGCCCTTGGTCCTGTCATAATAAATATATATATATATATATATATATATATATATATATATATATATATATACACACACATATATGGGACGGTTGGGGAGGCTTATCAGTAACAGCAGCAGCTGCAGAGGAAGATGCAGACTCCATCTTGCCTGATGAGACCTCACCAGGACAACCCGCTGAGTCTAAACCTCTTCTATATCCTCCCAGCGATTCAAAAAAGGCGCTCAGAAGTTGCCGCAACTTCCGGTGTGTGACATCAGTACGTCCTCACATAACGTGAGGATGTCACTGCGACCAGCTGCCTCACTTCCGGCGTGCCACCACAAACGGAAGTAGGCCTTAACTTACCTCGGCTGAACCGGAAGTAGGCCGGTGGCCCAGCAAACCCCTCTGACAGTCCACCTACCTGGGCAGCTGGTTGATAGGCTCTGGAACACACTCTAGGTCAGGACTGCCGACGCAGGCCTCGTACACTGCGGATGGTGTGGACCATACCATCCCCCACCCTGGATCCAGGAACCACAGCTGCTCCCAGGGAGGAAGGAGGCAAGGACCTCGATCGACCCAGCTGAAGGGTAAGAATTTATTTTTGTGAACAAACCTCTCCATTGGAAGGGCCAGCCTAAAGCTCTAGGCCACACCCCCTAGATTGTCCTACGCCAATGGCCGCTGAGGGGGCGGGGCCTATGCGACGATGACGTCACTGATGGGGCAGGACTAAGTTGCGCTAGGGGCGGAGCGATGTGGCACAAACGCTGTGCGGCCCCGCCCACATATACCAATCCACAGGTGATAAAAACGACTTTTTACCAGAACAAGCACCATGAGGTAGAATATAAAATAAGTAATGAAAGCTGTAACATTTAGCCTTTACACCTGTGGAGAGCAGTCTAAATGCAAAAAGGGGGTGACAGTGTCACTTTAAGCTTCCTGTCAGCGATGTGGCCCATAGCTCACAAACACGTGGCGGCTCACCATTAGGCACAGGCAGCAGTTCCGCAGATGAGAAGACGCCCTGCATTAGCAGTGCACACGGCTTTAATGTCCACAAAAAGAGGTAGGCGATTAGGAAGATGGCACTAACATAATATCTTCAGATGATGCATTATTGAAGTTTCTTTTCTCGAATAATAGCATTACTGAGACATCCATGTGAGACATGCTGATCGCCCTGAGGCAGTCACTTTAAAAGAACACAGTGTCCTTAACCCCTTCACGTCAGCAATCTGTATATATACGTTCCTATTGCACATGCCCCGTGCAGTAGGAATGTATATATACGTTCTTGACTTCAGGGGGCTTTACGATGAGAGCGGGATCGCTGCAGGGATAGCGATCCTGCTCTCATCTGAGTACAGCACCGGAGATAATGAGAGTCAGCTGCGATCCCGCAGCTGACCCCCAATCCCGCAGCTGACCCCCAATAACCCCGGTGCCGCCGCTGTATTTCATCTCCCCCCACCGTGAATCCACGGTGGGGGGAGATGAAATAAGTAAAATCAGACCCCAGATCAGCCCCCCTAGTGCCCCGATCACTAACCCCCCCTCCCCGCGGCGGCCATCAGATCCAAAATGGCCGCCGCCATCACTGTGAACAGACTAATGTCTGTTCACAGTGATTTAAAGTGAAAATGAATGAAAGCCCCATTGCTCTCCGCCACCGGAGGTAGCGGAGAGCATGGGGCAGTGGTCGGGGACCCCCCTGTGGGGTCCCGGTACAAGCGATCAGCGGTATATACTATATACCGCTGATCGCTTGTGCCATGTGCCGCCTGCACTTTTTATCCCCTGTCACCATGAATGATTGGTGACAGGGGATAAAAAGTGATGTGCCCCCACCCCCCCAGTCACCCCCCGTCCCCCAGTCACCCTCCCCTACCCCATATACTCACCTGATCCTGGAGCTCCTTCCTCCTTGACGTCCTGGCTGGTTATGAAGTGTGCATGCGCTCCACAACCAGCCAGCTCTGAAAATTTAAAGTGACAGAGACCAATTTGGTCTCTGTCACTAATCTATGATTACTGTGATAGAAAATATCACAGTAATCATAGTAATATAATGAAAATGAATGTATAAAGTACAAAAAGTGACAAACATACAAAAAAAATAATTGCAGTTTACTCCCAAATTACCCCTAACCCCCCCCAAATTACCCGTAACCTCCGCACGTTGCCCGTAACCACCGCACGTTGCACGTAACCACCGCACGTTGCCAGTGACCCCCTCCAGATTGTCCGTAATCACCCCAGATTGCCTGTAACCACCCCCAAATTACATGTACCCACCCCAGATTACCTATAAGCACTTCAGTCTATCCGTAACAATTCTAGATTGTCTGTAACCCCTCCAGGTTGCCCGTAACCACCGCAAGTTGCGCATAACCACCCCAGGTTGCCCGTAATCATGCCAGATTACATGTAGCCCCCCAGATTGCACGCAACCACCGCAGGTTGCGTCTGACCACCGCATGTCGCCTCTAACCATCACACCTTGCCTCTGACCACCGCACGTCGCCACTGACCACCGCATCTTGCCTCTAACCACCCCAAATTGCCAGTGACCTCCTCCAGATTGCCCATAACCATGCCAGATTACAGGTACCCACCTCAGATTACCTATTAGCACTTCAGTTTATCCGTAACCACAGCAGGTTGCCTGTAACCACCCCAGATTGTCTGTAACCACCCCAGATTGTCCGTAACCACCCCACGTTGCCCGTAACCACCCTAGATTGTCTATAACCACAGCAGGTTGTCCGTATTCACCCCACGTTGCCCGTAACCACCCCTGGTTGCCTCTAACCACCCCACGTTGCCCATATCCACCCCAGGTTGCCTCTAACCACCCCAGGTTGCCGTAACCACAGCAGGTTGCCCGTGACCACCCCATGTTGACCGTATCCACCCCAGAATACCCGTAACCACCCCAGACTGTCCGTAACCACCCCACATTACCTGTAATCTAATTTTTTTCTTTTATTTTAGTAACTGCGCTATTCTAATAACTATTACTAGCTGCGGTTTTGCTCCAGCAAATTGGCGCTCCTTACCTTCTGAGCCCTGCTGTGTGCCCATACAGTGGTTTATGCCCACATTTGGGGTACCATTGTACTCAGGAGAACCTGCGTTACAGATTTTGGGGTACATTTTTTCTCCTGTTCCTTGTGAAATTTAGAAATTTCAAACTAAACCAACATATTGGAAAAATTCGAGTTTTTCATTTTTACTGTCTACTTTTGAATACTTTCCTCTAATACCTGTGGGGTCAAAATGCTCACCACACCCCAAAATGAATTCTTTGAGGGGTGCATATTCCAAAATGGGGTGACTTATGGCGAGATTTTACTCTGCTGGCACTACAGGGGCACTGCAAACGCACCTGGCGCTCAGGAACTTCTTCAGCAAAATTTGCATTGAGAAAGCTAATTGGCGCTCCTTTCCTTCTGAGCCCTGCTGTGTGCCCTTACAGTGGTTTATACCGACATATGAGGTACCTTTTTACTCAGGAGAACTTGCGTTACAAATTTTGGGGTACTTTTTTTCTCTTGTTCCTCGTGAAATTGAGAAATTTCAAACTAAAGGAACATATTATTGGAAAAATTAGAGTTTTTCATTTTTACTGTCTAATTTTGAATACTTTTCTCACCTGTGGGGTCAAAATGCTCATCCTACCCCAAGATGAATTCTTTGAGGGGTGTACTTTGCAAAATGGTGTGACTTATGGGGGGTTTTCTCTCTGCTGACACTACAGGGGCTCTGCAAATGCACCTGGCGCTCGGAAACTTCTTCAGCAAAATCTGCAATGGAAAAGCTAATTGGCGCTCCTTCCCTTCTGAGCCCCGCTGTGTGCCCATGCAGTGGTTTACGCCCACATATGGGGTACCGTAGTACTCAAGAGAACCTGCGTTACAAATTTTGGGGTGCTTTTTCTCTCATGTTCCTTTTGAAAATGAGAAATTTTAATCTAAACCTATATATTATTGGAAAATTTTATTTTTTCATTATTTTACGGCCTAATGGTGAATACTTTCCTCCAGCCCCTGTAGGGTTAAAATGCCCAATGCTTATACCCCTAGATTAATTCTTTAAGGTGTGTAGTTTCCAAAATGGGGTCACTTATGGGAGTTTCCAGTATATAAACCTCCTAAATCAACTTAAAAAAAGAACTGGTCCCTAAAAAAATCAGTTTTGGAAACTTTCACGAAAATGTGGTAATTTGCTGATAAATTTCTAAGCCCCGTAACACCCTAAAAAAGTAAAATATGTTTATGAAATGAAGCCAGAATAAAGAGGACATATCGGTAATGTGACTTAGTAACTAATTTAAGTGATCTGACTTTCTTTTTTTAGAAGCAGAGAATTTCAAAGTTCAGAAAATGCTAATTTTTTCAATTTTTCATGATATTTTGATGTTTTTCACAAAAAAACACACAAAGTAGTGACCAAATTTTGTCACTAATATAAAGTGCCATATGTGACGAAAAAACAATCTCAGAATCGCTAGCATACGTTAAAGCATCACTGAGCTATAAGCACATAAAGTGAGACAGGTCAGATTTTGAAAAATGACCCTGGTCTTTTAGGTGCAAATAGGATTGGTCTTGATAGGGTTAATTAATCCACTCACAGCACTGAGGAAGAAGAGGAATTACAAGAGGTGAAAGCTAAAATGGCAGATAGTGAGGAGAGGAGTAGGAAAAATAATATGTAATAATGTGTCCCAGAATCCATCACATCTGCAGGGATCCCCAAATATGTGAGATTATACAAGCCCTCTTGCCTAATATACCATTGCAAGAATTGGAAATTGACTGAGCCCACAGGCTACTGCTATCTAAACATGTAGAAGAACAATCATGAACGATGTCGGCTGATTGTTGCTGTTGTTTGTCTTTTAACACGTTGAAAGACAAACGATTATTATAGCAGCGATCTACTGACGACAATTGTTTATTCCATCCTGTTCATTCCAGGTCTACGACACTTATAAAATGAATTAAAATCTGATTTTACACTTTTCCCAATGAAAATAATGTTCATTCTTTTTAGTATATAGGTAAGTACATCTCACATAGTATATAGCCATGTTAAAGCAACTCACATTGTCATTCTTGGTAACAAACATTGCTACACACGTCAATTGTTTGGGGATAAGCAGATGTTAAAAGTCCTTGGACTAGAAGGTAAAACAAGGACACGCAATATTCCTTGTTGGCAGAATAAACATCTATATAACAGTGCAGTGTTACCGCATCTACATCCATCCTGTGAGCAGAGCGGACCAGGCAGGAGTATTCCACCCTGTTGCCTAAGCCCCTGAGCATCTCAATTCGGTTACTAAGTATGCCTGTGAATAAATCCCATAACTCGGCAGGAACTGCTCCTCCCCAATTATGTGGTTTAGCCGGCTCTACAGCAGCTGTCTATTTGCCATAGCTGGCAAGGTCCTTCTCACTCCCTAGTGGTCAGGTCCTGAACAGATCCAGTATTTAGCCATTTCATAGTGAATTGGCTATTTCCCCATAACACAGAAGGACCAGGACTGCAGTCATGGGGATTAGCTGGCTCTATAGCAGCTGTCTATTTCTCATAACTGGGAGGGACCTTCTGCCCTCTAGTGGTCAGGTGTCTGAATAGAACAAGTATTTAGCTATTTCATGGTAAATTGGCTATTTCCCAAAACGCAGGACCTGGTCGTCCTCAGCCATGAGGATTAGCCAGCTCTATAGCAGCTGTCTATTTTCCATCATCTGCGGGGACCATTTGTTCTCCTATTAGTTTGGACCTGATCTATAACAGTATTTTCTTCATAAGGTCCGCTCTCTTAAAGCTGTGGTGCCATTTTTATTTATATCTGTGATGTGTGATGTTAATGTGTGACAAGTGTTGTACGTGAAGGTACGGGGCAACTTATGACATCAGATCACATGTTACTGCCACAATAGCGCAACTTCAATATTATGGAAACATATTCTATGATTTGTCACAAGTCACTCTTGATCCCCACATAACCTATAAACATAACATGACTATTGGGCAACCAAAGGTCACTATGCAACCCTCCTCCTAACTCAGTAAGTCCTTCTGAGTGATGGGATTTAGCCGGCTCATATAGAAATGACTATTTCCCAGTGTCCAGGAAGACCTTTTCTATCTATTATATCCTGAGAAGGTGTCATGTAGGAGAGGTCCTTCTGAATGATGGTGTTTAGCCAGCTCATATACAAATGACTATTTCCCAGTGTCCAGAAGGACCTATTCCATCTATTATAGGCTATGTTCACACAACATCAAAAATAGACAAAAGGCGGCAGCTTTAGCAATTTAAAATAACGTCCGTTTTTGTCACAATTTAATTGACTGCAATGGCAATGCATTAAAGTCAATACAAAGACGAATGTCCAATGCACACAAGTTAAGAATAACGGACGTTATTGCCACAGACGTGAAAATAATGTTTATGATTATTATTTTTGGACGTCTTTTGCAAACAGCGGGCGTTTTTATTAGTTCACACAATTTTTCTTTTGTCAGCGTTTTTCCTCCGTTTTTACTATTCAATGGACTTTTCAATAAAGACACGCAAAGGCCAATTAGTAATCCCAAACTAGAATAATGTACCAGCAGTCGTCAGGTACAGGAGTCCTCAGGAGGCTAGACAGCTAAATGACGTCCATTATTTTACACTCAAAATGACGGACATAATTTTAAACAGAGCTGAAAAAACGTTGTGTGAACATAGCCATATACTGAGGCGTCATGTAGTAGATGTCCTCCTGAGTGATGAGGTTTAGCCAGCTCATATACAAATGATTATTTACTGGACTCTAGAAAGACCTTTTCATCTATTATATCCTGAGAAGGTGCTACATAGGTGAGGTCCTTCTATGTGATGAGGTTAAGCCAAATCATATACAAATGACTATTTCCCAGTGCCCAGAAGGACCTATTCTATTATATATTCAGGTGTCATGTAGGAGAGGTCCTTCTGAGTGATGAGGTTTAGTCAGCTCACATACAAATTACGATTCCCTGGACTCTAGAAGGACCTTTTCCACCTATTATATCCTGAGGTGTTATGAAGGTGAGGTCCTTCCGAGTAATGGCATTCAATGTGTGAGGCTATGTTCACACTACGTAAGTTTCGTAATAATCACGTCCGTTGTAACAACGGCCGTGATTACTACGGAACTTACGTAGTGATGCCTTCTAAGTAATCCCGGCCGGATCAGAGATCAGTGTACTTATACTAGAAGTCCATGGGGGCTTCTAGTAAATGTGTAAAAGTAAAAAAAAAAAAAACTCCCCTAATAAAAGTGTCACCCCCCTTTTCCCATGTTATGAATAATAATAATAATAAACAAACAAACAAACAAACAAACATGTTTGGTATCTCCGCATTCCTATTCTCCCAAATTATTAATTTATCACATTCCTGATCTTGAACGGTAAATGGCGCAAGCGCAAAAAAATCCCAAAGTTGCAAAATTGTGCATTTTTGGTCGCATCAAATCCAGAAAAATTGTAATAAAAAGCAAAAAAAAAAAAATCACATATGCGCAATCAAGGTACCGATAGAAAGAACACATCAAGGCGCAAAAAATGACACCTCACACAGCCCCATAGACCAAAGGATAAAAGCGCTATAAGCATGAATATGGAGCGATTTTAAGGAACATATATTTGTTAACAATTAGAGATGAGCGAACGTTCGGTATTTGATTAGCTGGGGCTGCTGAACTTTGATAAAGCTCTAAGGTTGTCTGGAAAACATGGATACAGCCAATGACTATATCCATGTTTTCCACATAGCCTTAGGGCTTTATCCAAGTTAAGCAGCCACCGCTAATAAAATGCCGAAAGTTCGGGTTCGGATGGACTCGAGCATGCTCGAGGTTCGTTCATCTCTATTAACAATGGTTTGAATTTTTTACAAGCCATCAGATAATATAAAAGTTATACATGTTACATATCGTTGTAATCGTAACGACTTGAGGAACATATATAACAAGTCAGTTTAATCCCAGGGCGAACGGCGTAAAAAAAATACCCTCCAAATAAAAGAAATGTGGTTTTTTTACAATTTCACCACACATTGAATTTTTTCCTGCTTTTCCAGTGTACTTTATGAAAAAATTCAGCCTGTCATTGCAAAATACAATTAGTGGCACAAAAAATAAGGGCTCATGTGGGTTTCTAGGTGAAAAAATTTAAGTGCTATGGCCTTTTAAGCACAAGGAGGAAAAAACGAAAACACAAAAATTTAAATTGGCCCGGTCCTCAAAGGGTTAAAGTTGCCCGTGTACGCAGATACACTCTGACGGACAACTTTAGGACCCATTGAACTGTATGGGTCTATTCAGATGTTCCATTGCGTGGTGCAAAAAAAATAGAACATGTTCTAGTGTGGAGTTGTATCGCGGCACAGATTGTTTGATAGAGGTCTATGGAAACCACATTTTTCACTTATCGGTCGAACGCCATATCCGTGAAAACCATGTCACCTGAGAGCTGTCACCTGCATCCCCACAGACGATGGTGCCACCAATCCATACATAAAAGGGTGATGTGACATCAGTGAAAGAAATAAAAATTTGACACGGATGCTATTACAGATAATTTTCTAAGGACTGCAGACTGCAGATAAGCCGACCATTGAGCCTAGTGGGCACTATAAGACTGCTTTCACTTGTAAACAAAAAATAAAAAGAGAAAAAACACACACACACACACACACCATAAAATCCAGAGGCACCTCAAACATTTTTATTCATAGAAAAAAAAAAAACTTGTTTCTTTATAGTTGGCTCTTGATTCAAAGTAATCATGGCTGATCTTCCTGTTAAAAAAAATAAATGAATAAAACTAAATAAAAACCAGACTTATTTGGCAAATCATTTTAAAAGGAGTTGCTGAAAAAAGCAAAGCGCTGTATTGTTACATACTACCAGAATATAGATGTGGTGTTCGATTTATTACACAGTGAACAGTGTTCAAACAGGCATTTTATCTGCAGTGTAGAGGAACATTAGATAGAGTGGGCCATAAGTATGGATACACCCTGATAAAATGGAAGTGATTGCTGTTATCACCTTACCGTTTGTGGCATATTATTACATGGGAAGGGGAAAACATCTGAGGCCGGGTGTCACCCATCTGCAAAGCCGCCATTTTGGATTCAACTTTACTTTTTTTTAAAAGGAAGGGGGTCCTGTAATACATCTAACACAGAATTGCCTAAGAAAAACAATGGTGTGCTTATTTTTAAAATAGTGTTTTTTCAGTATTGAGTTATTCACACGTTCCTTATGGTTACAGCCATTGACATGTCGCAGAGGTCAACCAACGAGGAGCGAACAGACATTGTGATGATGTCTGGTGAACGCAGTGGCCGGGTCATTGCAGCAAGAAACTCAATTGCACAAGAAAAACAACGGTGTGCTCATTTTTAACGTAGCGTTATTCATTATCGAGTTATTGACACACATGAGCTTGTTTCACCACATTTGGAGGGATCTGTCCAGTGTGGGTTACTGTCAGACCAGTAGCGGTGGTTTTGTTTGTTAACTTCACACAAAACTTCGCGTCATCACTGAACAGAACCTTCTGTGTAAACTGTGGGTCCTCTTCCAGTTGTTGTCGCCCTCTTTCCAGATTCAACATGCCAGTCTGGACCATCCTCGGTGAGTTGTTGTAGCCAGTATGCGTAGAATGGACGTTCGACTGATGCCACACTCCAGGGACATACGTTGAGTGCTACACTGTTGGCTCTGGGAAAATGCTGTCAGGACAGCCACTGATGTTTGGTCATTGGTGACAGGTTACTACAGTAGGACCTATTATGGGGGGGAAGGGTACTACAGTGGGACCTATGATGGGGGGGTTACTACAGTTTAACTGGGGAAGGGGAATTACTACAGTGGGATTAACAAAGGGGACGGGGTTACTAGAGTGGGATCAAAAAAGGGGAGGGGATTACTACAGTGGGACCTAGAATATGGGGGGGGTTTACTACAATGGAATTACAAAGGAAAGGGGGTTATCACAGTGTGTCCTATCGGGTGATGGGGGTTACTACAGTATGACCTATAGGGAGGGGGGGTACTACAGTGGGATATGGAGGCACAGTGGGATCTGTACCATATGGGGGCACAGAGTTACTGTGAAGCAGATGAGGATGATACTGGAAAGAGCAGCATAAAATGTTTGTCTCGCAGATGGCCGGAGAGGTTTTCAAGATGACCGTGCATGATGGCGAAGAAACACAAGAGAAGACGTCCCCTGCGGGTCACTGAATATCTGTAATACAATCACGTATAAGGTCTGCAGAGCCTGTGTACAGCCTGATCTACTGCTATATGGTCACTGCTGGGGGAGAGTACTGCTCTGTGTATAGTGGATGTTCTGTACTAATGGTATGGGGGTAAAGTCACTATGTGGTGAAGATCTAGTGATATTTGTTCCCTATATAATGGTAATAGGGATGCGGCTATAGGGACGTGGCTATGGGGGCGTGGCACATTGCCGTGACTGTCCCTCTTTCCTCCCAGCAAAAGTTGGGAGGTATGTAAATGTATGGCCATATATCCCTGCAGAACATTGCATAACAGTATAGCCAGATCCCATATATTTGCAGAACATTGCACCAAGACAGTGCTTACGGCTCCCTGTCCCTGCAACGCATTGCAAAAAAGTATTGCCACATACCCCTGTCCCTGCAGAGCATTGCACTCTGACAGTGGTTATATCCCAGTGTCTGCAGAGCATTGCATAAAAGTACAGCCACATACCCCTGTCCCTGCAGAACATTGCACCCTGACAGTGGTTACATCCCAGTGTCTGCAGAGCATTGCATAAAAGTTAACCAGAGTCCTGTCCCTGCAAAACATTGCATTACAGTACAGCCAGACCCCCTATCCCTGCAAAAGCTGCACCCAGACAGTGGTCACCTCATGTGGATCACATACCAGTGCTCAGACACCTTGGGAAAAGAAATACCTGATCTACAGCAACACAAGAACAAAGCACAGACCAGCTCCACATACAAGAGAGCCCGGGAACACAGCAGACTGACGATAGCTCCGCCCACGCTGGTCACATGGTCATGACGTCATTGAAGGTCCTTCTGAGTTGTGAGATTTAGCCTCTACCAGAAGTTAATGTCCACTTCCGCTGTGAACGTGACGTCACGTTCGCCTGCTGATTACTCTTATTTGAATTCGGACTGTTACGAGAGAGGATGAGCGGCGGACGCTGTGCCAGTGAAGATCGGTTTCGGTACTTGCAATCTCTGGTCACTGAGTTTCAGGACACGGATAGTACAGGTAACCAAGCATCGCCATACAGTTACTATACCCATGCGTGTCCCATCTCTTGCACTATACCATAGAATACCGCATTATTCCGGAAGCCTCTGTTCACATCAGTGTAATCGTGTTCTGTGTGATTGGTACAGGAAATCTTCCAGCACATACAGCTATATACCTCCCGGACTATTGGTTTCAGTCCACTTGGCCAAGATGCTTGAAAACCTCTTTAGCCCAAACGTGCAGGGGAGAGGCGGTGAGCTCCAAAAATACGTAAACTACTTGTAATGTGCAATAAAACGCAACACCTGTGTGCACGAAAAAAAGGACAATGAGCTTTGAAAATCTGGTGCAGAATACACACACAGAGCTCACCCCTTAGCCTAGATTGAGCATGGTGCAAAAAAAGGTACATTTCAAATTGTGACATAAACAGCATACATCACTTTTCAATCAAATGTGACAGAAAATGCATCAGGCTAAATCCTGTATGTATAACTAGTATTTGTTTGTTATAGTTAGAAAACTTTTTTTTTATTGTTTTTAATGTGTATCATTAATGGGGAAAAATAAATTTTTATTTATTTTATTATTTTTATTATTATTTGTGCTTTTTGGTTGAATACAAGACATCCTGTAAAATACAATTTTAAAGGACAACTCCCACAAAAATTTTTTTTTGCTCATTTAACACACATTACAAAGTTATATAACTTTGTAATGTGGTTAAATACCCGGCCTGGCCCCCTTCCCCCACTTTCGGACCCCCTACCCCCCACCCCGGAAGTTAAGGAATGTATACATTACCTATTACGATCGTCACGGTCCTCTTCTCCGGGGCGGCATCTGGTGACGACGACGTCAGAGCCGAGGGGCGGTCCGGGTCTTCTTCCTCCTCGGCGTCTTCATGCAAAGTGAATGGGGATGAAAAGGCTGCTGGTGCACATGCGCACCAGCAGCCTTTTCATTGGCTGGAGCGCATCACATGGCTTCCAGCTTGCTCAGCCCTGATTGGCTGAGCTTGCTGGAAGCCATGTGATGCGCTCCAGCCAATGAAAAGGCTGCCGGTGCGCAAGCGCACTGGCAGCCTTTTCCATCCCCTGGACCCGGAAGTTGGAGACATCGCTGGATGGCGGAAGGCGGCGACGGAGAGGCGGACGGCGGGCGAATCGAGTGGCGATCGTCACCGGAGAGATGGTGAGTATGGTGTCTGTGTGTGTCTGTGTTTTTTTTTTTTTTGGGGTCCCGCGGGAGTTGTCCTTTAACTAGGGTTCCTCAACTTTCTTGCATGCTGTGCAATGTGATGTGTGTATTCATCTTGTCACTTATACCCAGAGTTCTAATATATTGCCTTCCCTCTGGGAGACATAGCAAAGCTCAGCAGGCGCTCCAGTGGTAAGAGAATGTGCAAAAACATGGAATGTTCCAGTGCCTAAATCTTAAAAGCTATTACACAACATACAAAGTCCATAATACTGACTGCACCAACCACAGACCACAATAGGGACAGCATTGTAAATGGGACACACAGGAACCAGTCTAAGGGTCCTATTTCACGGGCCGAGGAGGGCCGGATCAACGATGTAAATGAGTGCCGATCTGCTAGATTGCCGCTCGTTTACTGGGCCTATTCCACGACCCGATGATTGTTGAGCGAGGGCTGCAGGGACATCGTTACCAATGTCCTTGCAGCATACATTACCTGTCAGGTCTTCTGCTCCGCTCCGTCTTCCTCCCTGGGTCCCACGCGCTCTTGCTTCAGAATGGACTGTCAGCTTACCGGCCACTCAGCCAATCACAGGCCGCGGGGGTCCCGGCCTGTGATTGGCTGAGCGCTCCGTCATCTGACCGGCCATTCTGAAGATAGCGCGCGCGGGACTCGGGGAGGAAGACTGGGGGGGGCAGAAGACCTGACAGGTAGTGTATGCTGCTGCTGCTGCTTCTCAAATCGTCGGTCGCCCGCCACGCACTGCTATTCAACCGTAGCGATGCACGGTGGGGAAACAATGATTTTAGGTCTGTCCCTAAATGAACGATCAGCCGATGACACGATCATCGGCTGATCGTTTTCTCACCGAGCGATAATCGGCCGAATTGGGCCGATTATTGTTACTGTGGAATAGGGCCCTAAAACCCCTAAGATTAGTATAGTGCAAAGGTTGTGTTTTTTTTTTTTTTTTTTTTTTTTTTCTTTACTTTTCAGAAAATGTCTTTGGGTATCACATGTTCCATTATTATGGCCTGTGCACAGAATCACGGAACTCTTGGCATCATGATTCATTATTATGCTGGGAGCTCTGGACCGTTGTAAATCTTTGCGTTTCACTACTGACACAGACGCCTGAAGATTTAAACTGATTTGGAGCTCCCTTCTTACGCCGCTCTGTAGCACATTGTTCATATTTACAGAAGATGGGATTAAGGCCTAACATCCAGGCTGCAGATGTGGTTACATCATCATGGGATTAGTTGTTCTCAGAGAGAGAAATGTTTCTTCTGTTATTCCCATTTTAATATTTTATTTTTTTTGTTGTTTTTAGATGCCAAAGAACAGGTATTGGCAAATCTAGCTAACTTTTCCTATGACCCTAAGAACATCCCATACCTTCGGCAACTGCAGGTTTTAGATTTGTTTCTGGATATGTTGACCGAAGAGAATGAAACATTGGTGGAGTTTGGAATAGGTATGTATAAAAGTATAACATGACAAACGTTTCTTGAAAAGTGATTTCTTGGCAGAATCATACAATCAGGATGATTAAACGTAAAGTTTTGTACATATGAACCCCCTAATAGGTTCCGGTGCTTCTCTTCTTATTTTTGTCTGTTGCACCATTTCCAGTATTTTAAAGAGGATGTACCACTGCCCGGTACCGCTGGATAGAACGGCGCCGTACACGGGAACCAGGTCACGGTTCGAAAAACAGACCACGGCACCGGCTTCCCCATGACGGCGCCGATTTATCGGTGTGTTAAATTCTAGAGGATGTACCTGGTGGTACATCCTCTTTAAAGTGGTTGGCCACTTTATAGTAAAATTGCTCAGTGTACAGTATTAGTAAGTGTACCCACTGTATATACTGACAGCAGCTCCCTGTGTATCTCATACAGCTAATATCAGACTCCCTTCCTCCATGCTGTGCTGCCCTGCTCTGTGGTGTTTTGGTCCATAAGATTGCTGACATGGAGGAGCATGTGACCAGGCCCCCCCCCCCCCCCCGCCCCCCCCCCCCCAGTGTCCACCACTGAGCCTGTATATGTCTATGGAGAACACAGCGGACAGGGCATGGTCACATGCTCCTCCATGTCAGCCATTTTGTGGACTGAAACAAAACAGAGCAGGGCAGCCCAGCCTGGTGAAGGGGAGTCTGATTTTAGCTCTATGAGGTACACAGGAAGCTGCTGTCAGTTGAGCACACTTACTAATACTTTGTACTGACCTATTTTACTATAAAGTGGCCAACCCCTTTAATAAATAGAAAATATGCACATAAAGCCTTTGGTGCACTGGAGGCGTTATTCGGCCCCTCAGTACACCATCCTATCTGTCCGCTGGCTTGTACAGCCTCCTACTTATGCATAAGTAACGACATCTCTCAGAGACAGAGAAGTCACTACTACCCTTTCCTTTAATCAGCCATGGGCTGCGCATTTTTTATTACACAAAGAAATGTGTGGCCGCTAAAGGATTATGTTGTGTTGAAAGTCCGCAATCAGTTGACGAGCTGATTAGCGCTTTGTCATTCTTTGCAATTTAGACATATCTGTGATGTAAAATGATGCCACATAAGAATTCACTCTAACACTCTAACTTTGTTAGAAGTGGTGATAACTAGCATGTCAATAATCTGTCAACCTCACTGTACTGACCTGATCTAACTTCTTAGGTTTTGTGTGGCTGAAATTGTGTTTTAATTGGCATTTATACCATTGAAGCCCCTCCCACACACTTGCTCATTTGTAGATGTTAGCGAGACCCGCTATTTCTCTGATTTCCATATGGCTTGGTGTTGCAGTTTCAAAATTGAGGAGTGTTTATATCTGTATGCTCCCCAAACTAATACCCCTCCCCCCCCCCCCCCCACACACACACAACTGTATAACCAAGACACTCTAAACATCAATTCCATACCATGACAAAATGGCTTTATAATATGGGATCACTATGATGAGCACCTGTGTAGCAGTAACCCAAAAATCCATAATTTGGGTAATTATACATTACTTTGTGCTTTGAACTGTTGCTTAGGGTCAGTACAGGGATGATCTGATGGCTAGATCATAATTGTCTTGTTTTTCTTTCTTTTCCAAGGGGGACTTTGTAATTTATGTCTGGATAAAGTCAGCAAGAGTCACATCTTTGCTTCGAGAGGTCTAAGTCTTGTGATCAACTGTCTATCCAGCCATCGCGAAGAGACTGTGCTCTCTGCTATAACAACACTTATGTACCTGAGTACAGCTGCTTCCTATGCAGAAATTACTACAGCGCCTGTTGTGGAGTGTATGCTCAGATTCTCCCTCTCCACCAACCGTAGACTTAGCAACCTAGCTAATGTTTTTCTGGAGGATTATTGCACTGAAAAACAAGTGGAGGAAGCCCGATCTCTAAACCGCCACACCGCACTTGGAATACCTCTTCCAAAAGACTGACCTTGGGCATATCCCATATGACGATATACTTGTATGTTCTGCCTTCATGAAGAGCTGCCGGAGTACTAAACATACACTGTAATTTCTTTGACATCTGTAATGTGCTGATGAACCCTTTCTAACACAAATATATAGAAATGCTGAAGAAGCAAGTGAAAGCCTATCTATAGGGATGCAGTCTACAACAAGCCTTAACATCAAGGTTCAGAATTTATTACAGACGGGCACCAACAGCACAATATGGGGTATTTCTGCCAAAGTAAACTAGGAGTATAGATGGAAATTGTAAACAAAGACAAATGCTTGATCATAATACCTGTGTAAAAGTGAGAAGAAAAAAAGCGGCACTGACCAAATTAAATTTAAAAATAAATATTTTATATCCGCGTTACGGGTAGAAAATACAGTGAGCTGTGTGGGAGGGACCACAGTGAAATGATGCAGTACTGCAATTAAATATTTCCCATGTTCCACGTCTGGAACACGGACGTGGAATGCCTGTAACAGACTCTCCCCTGCCCGGGCAGCATCTGTAAGTAGATGCTGAGAGCAGGGGAACTGTACAGATATAAGCCGCGCTGTAATGAATCAGCCGTGCGTCGCTGTCATTGCAGCGCATATCTGTACTGTTCCCCTGCTCTCAGCATCTAATTACAGATGCTGCCTGGGCGGGGGAGAGTCTGTTACAGGCATTCCACGTCCGTGTTCCGTGAGGAACTCGGAACGTGGGAATACAGCCTTACACAATAAAACTACAATGTGTGATGATCCCAGTCTAGATCAGTGCATCTCAATTCCAGTCCTCATGCCCCACCAACAGGTCATGTTTTGAGGATTTCTTTAGGATTTTACAGGTGATATAATTATACTCATAGGTATTATCACATTTGTTTGTATGGGATATCCTCAAAGCATGACCTGTTGATGGGCCATGAGGACTGCAATTGAGAAGCACTGGACTAAATGTTTTGCAGCAGCTTTGTGAGGAAATTTGAATGAACCACCAAATTCTTTGGGTACACGGCAAAATTCGCCAGCGAATATCATTGAGCCTGTGGGACGGGCGGAACATGCTTAAAGTGACACTGTCACCTCCTTTTTTGCATTCTGACATCTCTACACAGGTGTAAAGGGTAAATTAAGCGTTTCCCTTCTCGCCCTATGACAGCACCCCTGGAGAGCGTCCATCCCCCTTCTCATGAGACAGGAAACAGCCGCCAGGCAATCAATCAATCAATCAAGCTTTAAAAGGAGCCGCATCCACCCCTTACACCAGTTCTGTTTCCTGTCTTCTGAGAAGAAGGATAGTGGAGGGTGCAGCTCCTCTGCACCTTCCCAGAAGTCGCCAGGATCAAGTGAAGCTGTGGGCGCCCGGTTCCTAAAGATTGATAGCCCGGGTTACCCTACCGGTGTAAGCCTCTTACCTGAAAAGAGCCACCTGGTCAGTCTGCGGTCCTCCTGGTTCCCCTCCGGTGTTGCTTGGATTCCCTTCTACCTCCGGCCAGGGTGAGTTCCTTTCGCCGGGTCCCGGACCTGCAGGAAGGATCAGGTCGTTCATGACAGCGGCGTCTTCCGGCGGACGCGGGCGTACGTACGTACGTGCGTGCCCGCGTCGGCGTGGTGACGTCGCGGGGACATGTGATGCGGCCTACTTCCGGTGGGCGCCCTAGGTGCGCAGGGACTTCCGGTTCGCGCCGTGCGTACTGCGCTGGCGTGGACGGGGGCAGGGCTGCGCGGGGGGCTCCGGGGCTTGGAGGGAGGATCAGGTCACCCACCTGAAGCGGGGCGGCTATCAGGGGCTCGGAGGGGCGGTCCGCTGTCGGCAGTGTTCGGCAGCTCGCCACCGATTGGTGAGAGGGAGAGGGGGGCGGTCCCCCTCTACGAATTTAAGCGGGAGTGTGGCTTGCCAAGTGTGTGCTAATCGGAACAGGAACCCAGCCAGCTTCTGGACCAGCATACTAGCAGGTGGAGGTGCTTCCCACTACTGCGGCTACAGCTTCTTCAGCTTCATCATGGAGGAAGAAGCTGAACACACTGAGACACAGGAATCCCAGGCAGAGGTTCGCATGGTGGTGAGAGGGGTTGTACCCCAAATGAATTTCCTGTGTTTGATTTTTCCTGAGGGTTGTTTTTTTCTACTATAGGATTCTTCTAAGAAAGGAAAAAATAGAAAGGAATGCCTGATGTGTCATAAGAAACTGCATTCCTCTTATTCTAAATCCCTATGCAATATGTGTCTTTCTAAAGTTATGGAAGAAGAGTCTCCTTCCTTTATGAAAAGCATTAAGTGAGGTTTATCTGCTTTCTTTATTTTTAGATGTGTATTATGCTGGTCCAATGGTTCCCTAAAAGTTATCTCGCTTGCACTTGCAGGGGTTTGATTAGAGATGAAGTTACAAAAGCTATACCCAAGGAGAGGTCAGCTGCCTCTACCACAGCCTCTACCTCGGCTTCTGCAGCCTCTACATCCAGAACCGAGGTGTCTGTATCCCACTCTTCTAGTCCCGTTATTACGCTAGAATCTGATCCAGAGGAAGAGGGGGAATGTCAGGTATCTTCAGATAATTCATCAGATGAATTATCAGGCAAACCGTTATTCCCGGTAGAAAAAGTAGAATCCTTAGTTAAGGCGGTTAGAGCCACAATGAATTTGGAGGAATCTAAAGAGACTTTATCTATCCAAGATAAGATGTTTGAAAGTCTGGCTCCTAGGAAGAAGAAAGTCTTTCCAATACATCAGACTATGAAAGATCTTATAGAAAGAGAATGGAAAAAACCAGATAAAAAGTTTTTTGTACCAAGGGCTATGAAGCGCAAATATCCCTTTGACGAAACCGAGACGGAAAGATGGGATAGAGCCCCTATGATTGACCCTCCAGTATCTAAGATAACAAAAAATCAAGGGGCTCTGCCTTTTGAAGATACGGGCACATTGAAGGATCCCATGGATAGGAGGGCAGATAGTTTTCTTAGGAAAGATTGGGAGGCGGCTGCAGCTATATTTAAGCCCATGGTAGCCAGTACTTCAGTTGGTAGATCCGTAAAGCTCTGGTTAGAGGAATTAGAGTCCAATATCAGAGAGGGTACGCCCAGGGAAGATCTTCTTAAAGCCTTCCCAACTATTTTTGGAGCAGTGGATTTCATGACTGACGCCTCGGCAGATACCCTTAGATTAGCCGCTAGAGCTACAGCGGTCTCCAACTCAGCTCGTAGAGCTATTTGGGTAAAAGATTGGAAGGGGGAAGCTACCTCTAAATCTAAATTGTGTGCCCTTCCATGCCAAGGAGAATTGTTGTTTGGTCCAGCGCTGGATTCTATATTAGAGAAAGCCTCGGACCGTAAACGAAAGTTCCCCTCTGTTCCTCCTCCCCCCAAGAGGCCCTTTCATGGCAAGGGAAGGGGGGGGGCTCAAACATCTTACCCAAAGCAGAGAAATTGGAAAGCCCCTGGTAAAGGGAGGGGTTATTTGTTCTCCAAAATTAACACCTCCAAGAAAGATGATAAAAAATGACGCCAGGGGGCCTGTGGGGGGACGCCTGAGGCGATTCTCTCAGCAATGGGAGTTGATAACCTCAAGCAAGTGGGTGAAGGAGTCAATAAAGCATGGATTAAAACTAAAAATTCTGTCTCCCCCAGGTCATCGTTTTATTATAACAGATTTGAGCCGATATCCAGAGAAACAGACAGCTTTAGAATCAGAAGTCCTTTCTCTTCTCCAGAAAGAGGTGCTGGTTCAGGTTCCCAGTTCGGAACAGGGGTCGGGGTTTTACTCAACCCTGTTCCTAGTAAGGAAACCCAATGGTGCGTTTCGCACAATTATAAACCTGAAGGACCTGAACCGCCACCTCTGCTACGAGAAATTCAGGATGGAGACTATTCAGTCGGCCATCCTGAACCTGTCGCAGAATTGCTACATGTGCACTCTGGACCTTCGAGATGCATATTACCATCTCCCCATTCACCCGGACCACCAGAATCTGTTGAGAGTGGCAATTCGCATGGGAGGGGGGATTCACCATTATCAATACAGGGCTCTCCCCTTCGGTTTGTGCCAGGCACCCAGAGTATTTACAAAGCTGATAGCGGAAGTCATGGCTCATGTCAGAGAACAAGACATTGTCATAATACCATACTTAGACGACTTTCTGATAGTAGGACCATCAGAGAAGGTAGTCTCCCAGCATTGCCTCTCAGTCCAGAACATCTTCTCCGTCTAGGTCTGGAGGTAAATCTGGAGAAGTCCTGCCTGCGCCCAAACCAGATTTGCTCCTTTTTGGGGATAAGGCTAGATTCTTTGGTTCAACGTTCTTTCCTTCCTCCCCAAAAAGTGGACCTGATCATAACAAGAGTAAAAGATCTTTTAACCCGGGGTTCCTGTTCCCTAAGACAGGCCATGTCAGTCCTGGGACTCATGACGTCAGCCATTCCAGCAGTTGCTTGGGCACAGTACCATTCCCGGACTCTACAGGCACAGATTTTAGACACCTGGGACAGACAGAGAGAGTCGCTGGACAAGACTTTTGCACTATCCCCCCCAGTACTAAGGTCCCTACAGTGGTGGGTGACGCGAAGAAACCTGACGGTAGGCATTCCCTGGGAGAAAAAAGATATATTTCAGATCACGACAGACGCCAGCCCCACAGGGTGGGGGGCTCATGCAGAATCCCTACTCCTACAGGGGAAATGGAACAGCTCGGAGTGTCAGGACCCTCAGAATCTCAGGGAATTAAGGGCAGTCCTTTACACTCTCTCGTTGTCTTCACATGATCACGAACAAACATGTCCGCATTCTAACAGACAACTCTACAGTAGTGGCATACCTGAACCATCAAGGGGGAACCAGGTCAGCTCAGCTAATGAGAGTATCCCATTTCATCTTCAGGCTGATAGAGAGTCATGTAGCTTCCATATCGGCCCTTCATCTCAAAGGGACGGACAACATCACGGCCGATTTCCTGAGCAGAGTATCACTCAACCAGGGGGAGTGGGTTCTCAGTCCAGCAGTATTTCAGCAGATCACGACCATGTGGGGGGTCCCTCTAATAGATCTGTTCGCTACCAGGGACAACAGGAGGGTGGAGAAATTTTATTCCCTCGACCCCAGGGATCTTCCGTCGGGAGTGGATGCCTTTATTCAGGATTGGAGCAAGGGCCTGCTCTATGCTTTTCCTCCCATTCGGATGATTCCGAGGATGCTGAGGAAAATACGTCAGGACAAGGCACTAGTTATAGTAGTGGCACCCTTCTGGCCAAGGAGGGTATGGTTTTCTTGGCTCAGGAAACTCTCGGTAGCCAGGCCGTGGGTCCTTCCGGAGGTTCCGGATCTTCTATCTCAGGGACCGGTTCTTCATCCATCATCGCAAAATCTTCATCTGACGGCCTGGCTATTGAGAGGCGACTGATGCTGGATAGGGGTCTATCAGATTCAGTTATTAATACCTTGTTGGCTAGCAGAAAGAGAGTAACTTCACAAATATATCTGAGGACTTGGAAAGCTTTTTGTAGATTTATGGGTGTCCCGGTAAACGTGTTAATACCCCCAGATATTCCCAAGATTCTGGAGTTTCTGCAGAAGGGTCTTGACTTAGGGTTAAAGCCTAGCACATTAAAAGTACAAATATCTGCCCTTAGCGCCTTATTTGATCACAAGATTGCAGACCACCCATGGATTAGGTGGTTTATTAAAGCTACAGGCAGACTTAGGCCCACGATTACGCCTAGGACTCCACCATGGGACTTGAACATCGTTTTGACAGCCCTGTCAGTATCACCTTTTGAGCCATTAGAAGAACTATCAGATAAGATCTTAACCTTAAAATTGGCCTTTTTGTTAGCAATTACTACGGCTAGACGAGTAGGGGAACTATCAGCCTTATCCATTAATAAACCCTACATGAACATTCTTTCAGATAGAGTTGTCCTGTCACCAGACCCAGCTTTTTTACCTAAAGTAGTAACTGATTTTCATCGCTCTCAGGAAGTGTTTTTACCATCTTTTTGTCCTGAGCCTAAAAACGATGGAGAAAGAAGATTTCATGCATTAGATGTTAGAAGGTGCCTTATCATGTATCTAGAAAAGACAAAGGAGTGGAGGAAGTCTCAGCAATTACTAATCCTTTTTTCAGGCAAAAATAGGGGCCAGTCAGCTTCCGCAAAAACTGTAGCCAGATGGATTAAAGATGCTATTTCCCTAGCCTATACCTCGGCTAAAATGGTTCCTCCTACAGGATTTGGTGCCCATACAACTAGAGCAGTCTCCACTTCCTGGGCAGAGAGGGCGGCGGCATCTATCCCGCAGATATGCAGAGCAGCTACTTGGAGCTCACCTCACACATTTTTTAGGCATTATAGATTACAGTTGCCAGGTACTGAGGATCTCTCTTTCGGGAGAAAAGTCCTGCAGGCAGTAGTCCCCCCCTAAATTAGCCTAGTCTAGTCTCCAGGGGTGCTGTCATAGGGCGAGAAGGGAAAACTTAAATTACTTACGGTAATTGTTTTTCTTTGAGCCCATGACAGCACCCCTCTAAAATACCCACCCTTTATATAGATAATAAAAAAGAAAAAGAATTTTTCACCGGGTGTATTTAAAGGGGTTTTTTTTGTATTATCATTAAACATGTGAGATAAAATTATTCATTCAGTTCTCAATGAATGTAGAAAAATTTTTTTTTTCTAGTTGCTTCTGCCGTCTTAGGTGGGAAGTAAAACTCTCCGCTGAGGGGAGCTATTTTTCTCTGCTGGAGAGCAGAGCTCTGTTTATATCTTCTAGAATCCAGGATACTTGTGGAACGAACTGGTGTAAGGGGTGGATGCGGCTCCTTTTAAAGCTTGATTGATTGATTGCCTGGCGGCTGTTTCCTGTCTCATGAGAAGGGGGATGGACGCTCTCCAGGGGTGCTGTCATGGGCTCAAAGAAAAACAATTACCGTAAGTAATTTAAGTTTTTTCATACCTTATTTTATATCATACGTCATGGTGTTTGTTCAAGTAAAAAGTGTCCTTTTATCAATTGCAGATTGTATTACATGGGCGTGGCCTCACTGCATTTGCCCCACTTAGCCCCGCCCACAACGGCACCGTTGATCCCTCCCCCTCGATGGCCATTGGAACAAGCTGGCCAAAAGGTCTAGACCCCACAGTGCAGTTGTGGGCGGGGCTAAGTGGTGCTAATTCCGTGAGGCCACGCCCACTTAATACAATCTGCAGTTGATAAAAGGACACTTTTTACTTGAACAAACACCATGACGTATGATATGAAATAAGGTATGAAAAGCGCTAAAATTTACCCTTTACACCTGTGTAGAGATGTTAGAATGCACAAAGGGGGTGACAGTGTTACTTTAAAGTCTCTGTGCGTATTCTGTAGTGTGCACATACCCTTCTTCTGTAGGCGTGAAGGACTGAGTTGTATTTTTCAAATCTAACTGATTTCATTTTATGTGCTAATAACTTTGTGAAACTTCTCGTGATTTGGAGATTTTCTCTTGACAAAAATACTTCATGTTAGTAACTTTTTGGTCGATACATTAACCCTTTCTTTGTGACAAGCTCAAATGTAAAAAAAATAAAATTTTGCATTTTTCGAAGTTTGAAATTCTGTGAGTAACAAAAATAGTCATGCAACAAATAAGAATTCTCATTTACAATACATCTACTCTCTCTGCATTATTTACCAAAGGTCCTCTTAGAAGCGGCTTAGCAATAAATGTTCAAACTTTCATGTACAACAACATAAACAACTAGATACATTAACAGGAGCGATGATTAGGTACAGGGCCAAATATCAGGCAAAAACTAATGGTTAACTTTATACATGTAGAGATGAGCAAATCTACAGTAATAGTGAAGCACTACGTTATCCCTGAAATCCGCTTATTAGCATTTAACTGACTGCTGTTCCTCCCCGGGTGCTGGGAAAAACTGGATCCAGTCCTGTGCAACTGAGAGAAGTTTCCCAGGACTAGATCCAGTATTTCCCAGCACCCGGGGAGAAGCGTCACTGAGTTAGAAGGCAGCAGGCTGATGACCGGATTTACAAGATAACAAAGCGACTTGCTTCGTTACTGTAAATTATCTCTTCCTGTCCATTCTTCCCGGTGTTCTTTTAGCTTCTGCCGTGTGCTCGCAGCTGCCGCGGAAACTTCTGAAACTGTCCCTAAAGTAACAGGCTGCTCAGCCAATCACTGTCCGAGACAACAGTGCCGCGGCTAGTGATTGGCCCAGCTCTCACTTCAGAAACCGGCTTAGAAGTTCCAGCAGTGGCTGCAGGGAGCGGGCAGAAGCTAGTACAATACTGGGAGCGTGGATAAATATGTATAAAGTTTATTTTATTCTTAAGGCAAAGGCTTCATGATTATCGTACTGTATAATTCGGGTACCGTCCCTTTAAGAGCAACTTGGTTACTGTCCCTTTAAAGACCGAGCCAATTTCGATTTTTGCACTTCCATTTTTTCCTACTTGTGCTTAAAAGGCCATATCACTTGTATTTTTTCACCTAGAACCCCACATGAGCCCTTATTTTTTGCACCACTAATTGTACTTTGCAATGACAGACTAAATTTTTAAATAAAGTACACTGCGAAACAAGAAAAATAAATATGTGGTAAAACTGAAAAAAAATGCATTTTGTTTATTTGGGGGGGTATTTGTTTTAACGCCGTTCGCCCTGGGGTAAAACTGTCTTGTTATATATGTACCTCAAGTCACTACAATTATAACGATATGTAACATGTTTAACTTTCATTTGATGGCTTGTAAAAAATTCAAACCATTGTTAACAAAAATATGTTCCTTAAAATCGCTCTATTCCCAGGCTTATAGCGCTTTTATCCTTTGGTCTATGGGGCTGTGTGAGGTGTCATCTTTTGCGCCATGATGTGTTCTTTCTATTGGTACCTTGGTTGTGCATATGCGACTTTGATAGCTTTTTATAAAAAAATTTCGGGATTTGATGCGACCAAAAATTTGCAATTTTCCACTTTTGGGATTTTTTACGCTTGCGCCGTTTACCGTGCGAGATCAGGAATGTGATAAATTAATAGTTCGGGCGATTACGGACGCGGCGATAACAAACATGTTTATTTTTATTTATAACATGAGAAAAGGGGGGTGATTCACACTTTTATTAGGGGAGTTTTTTTTTTAAATTAATAACACTTTAAGAGCGACATGGGTACCGTCCCTTTTAAGGGCGATTTACTTACCCTCCCTTTAAGAGCGACTTGGATACTGTCCCTTTAAGAGTGATTTGGGTAATGTCATCTCTGCTTTGCTACTTTACTGACTGACCTCTGCTACGTCATGCGGGTATCGGCTCTACTACATCACCGACTGACCTCTGCTACTTATGGTAAAGATCATTTTCTTAAAAACGACAAATCTGATTGAAACCAAAAATAGCAGACCGGTCATGGAGTCTGTGCACAAAGGGATTCGGGCTATGTTAATCGCAGATGAATGGCTGGAAGAAGAAGAAGAATACGGACTACAATATAGTGCTTTTTCTACTGCACTAAAATGACATCATTAATAGTATAATCATAGACATTATTGACGACATCACTGATAAAAATCGTTGATAACAATAACTATCGACAACATCACCGATGACATTGATTACATTTTCGATGACATCATCGAGTAGTGATGACATTACTGACATATTCGATGACCTCATCGAATAGTGATGACATAACTAATGACATCATCAAAGACATCACCGAAAACAATAACATCATCAACAACATCATCATTGACATCACTGATGACATAATTGATTACATCATCAAATATCAATGACATCACTGATGACAATCATTGACAACAATAACTTTATCGAAAACATCACCGATAGTGCTTGAAAAGAGCACCCTTTCAACAGTAACTTCCCTTTAAGAGAAACTTTAAAGGACAACTCCGGCGGGACCCCCCCCAAAAAAAAAAACACAGACACACACAGACACCATACTCACCATCCCTCCGGTGACGATCGCCACTCCATTCGCCCGCCGTCCGCCTCACCGTCACCTGCCTCCGCCGTCCAGCGATGTCTCTTGCTTCCGGGTCCATGAGAGAGAAAAGGCTGCCAGTGCGCTTGCGCACCGGCAGCCTTTTCATTGGCTGGAGCGCATCACATGGCTTCCAGCAAGCTCAGCCAATCAGGGCTGAGCAAGCTGGAAGCCATGTGATGCGCTCCAGCCAATGAAAAGGCTGCTGGTGCGCATGTGCACCAGCAGCCTTTTCTCTCCCATTCACTCTCAATGAAGACGCCAAAGAGGAAGAAGACCCGGACCGCCCCCCAGCTCTGACATCACCCGACACCAGAGAAGAGGACCGTGACGACCGTAATAGGTAATGTATACATTCTTTAACTTCCGGGGTGGGGGGTCGGGGGTCGGAAAGTGGGGGAAGGGGGCCAGACCGGGTATTTAACCACATTACAAAGTTATATAACTTTGTAATGTGTGTTAAATAAGCCAAAAAAAATTTCGCCGGAGTTGTCCTTTAACCCTTGATATCCTCCCTTTAAGAGCGACTTTGTTACAGTCCCTTTAAGAGCAACTTTGGTAAGTGGGACTCGGGTTTTGTCCCTGTAAGAGCGACTTGGGTATGGTCCCTTTAAGAGCCGCTTGGGTTTCGTCCCTTTAAGAGCGGCTTGGGTACCGTCTCTTTAAGAGCGACTTATGTAATGCTACTAAAGACTAATGTAATGCCCCTTTAAGACCGACTTGGGTACTGTCCCTTTAAGATTGGCTTGGGTATCGTCCCTTTAAGAGCACAACACCAAAAGAGAAACAGGGGTATGCGATATAAAGGAGCACTCCAGAGAAAGAAATAATACAAAAATATTTATTAGAAATACATAGAAAATTAACATGTACTGACACAAAGGTGGGCAGAGGAACAAAATATCCCTACACATTAAAAACAATTAAAATTCCCAAAGGAAAAAACACACATGGTGGGACCCACACAATATAGGGAACCCCCAGGGTAAAACCACGGTCCTATAATATAGCTCAACTAACCCTCATAGATCAAACACAATGCATATAAAACCTAGTAATAGAAAAGATAAACACAAAAAATATATATAAATAAGTGTATGTAGCTGTGTACGTGTCAAATGAATGGTGATAGGAAGAAAAATTATGATGAACGATGATAAGTGTCAAACAAGAAGAGATGAAAAACATCCAAAAAACATCACCAAATGGAGAGGGAGAGGGGCGATCCGTGGCTACCCATGATGCCCCTACGCGTTATGTTCCACCGGAACTTCGTCAGGGAGAAGGATATGCTGTGTAGGGATACTACTTATACATGTACTAATGTCAAGAGGCACCTGTGGCTAGTAGTCCATCAAAACACTCACCTGAAACCCACCTGGTGGAGCTCTATTAGAGACTCCAGAGCTTCCCAGGTGAAGACTCCCAGGGTGGGAGAACACAGGCAGTGCTCGGCCTGTGGGAGCTGCAGACAAGAAGTCTCGGTGAGACCAGTTGAACTGGAAGTATTGAGCAGTAGGCTCAGAAAGTCAGCTAGGGAAGCTGTGTTGTGTTAGTCAGTGGCTAGACGGCCTAGATTTTGTTTTATTTCCCAAGTGTTGCTTATGTCTTATGTTTTAAATGGACAAATAAAGCTGACTGTGGTCAGTATAAAGCATACAGCACTGACTGAACTGCAATTTGTGATGTGCCAACCATCTCATTTTCCACCGAGTTCCAAAGTCATCACGTAATGAGGGGAAAATGCCCACATAGGATCATTGATTTGCCCCATCAGCCATTCAGTGACTGCAGCAGTGTCCCACCCCAATCACAGATTGGCTGAGCGGGAATGCCATCAACCCGGCAAGGGTCCCAAAGCAGCAAGGCAGTGCTTCAGGGGCACAGGGAGAGGCTAATTAAAGAGGATGTACCATCAGACCTCTAATATTGCAATATAGAAATCAACTAGAAAATGTACCCGGCGCTGCCCGGATATAAAGTTTCATTGTATTAATTAGATTTATTCTAAGTGCCCAGGAGGCAAATCTATGTCCTTATTTTTTTTGTTTAAGGGGAAATCACCAGTAGCCCTATATGCCCCTATATACCCGACAATTCTGCACTGTTTATGTAAATTGTAGCTTATGCACATTAGAAATAAACTAAAAACTTCAAACATCCATCCTGTATACCTGTAGTGTATAGTTGGGGGGGGCTGTATATCTGTAGTGTATAGTTGAGGGAGGTCCTGTCTACCAGTAGTGTATAATTAGGGGGGGGCTGTGTACCTGTACTGTATAGTTTGGAAAGTACTGTATACCTGCAGTGTATAGCTGGTAATGGTCCTGTATAGCTGTACTGTATAGTTGGGGGTTCTGTATACCTGTAATATATTTGGTGGAGGTCTTTTATACCTGTAGTTTATAGTTTGAGGGTCCTGGATACCTGTAGTGTATAGTTGGTGGAGGTCTTGTATACCTGTAGTATATAGTTCGGGGGTCCTGTATACCTGTAGTGTATAGTTTGGGGATCCTGTGTACCTGTAGTTTATGGTTGGTAGAGGTCTTGTATACCTGTAGTGTAAAGTTTGGGGGTCCTGTATACCTGTAGTGTGTAGTTTTGGGGTCCTGTATACCTGTAGTATATAGTTGATCGAGGTCCTGTATACCTGTAGTGTATAGTTTGGGATCCTTTAAAGCTGTAGTATAGAGTTGGTGGGGGTTGTGTATACCTGTAGTATAGAGTTGGTGGAGGTGCTGTATACCTTTAGTATAGAGTTGGTGGAGATCTTATATACCTGAAGTATATAGTTCGGGGGTTCTGTATACCTTTTGTGTATAGTTTGAGGGTCCTGTATAACTGTAGTATAGAGTTGGGGGGTGCTGTATACCTGTAGTGTATAGTTTTGGGTTCCTGTATACCTGTAGTGTATAGTTTGGGGTCCTGTATACCTGTAGTATATAGTTCATGGAGGTCCTGTACACCTGTAGTGTATACTTTTGGGGTCCTGTATACCTGTAGTGTATAGTTAGTGGCAGTCCTGTATACTTTTGGGGTCCTGTATACCTGTAGTGTTCTGTAGTATATAGTTTGGGGGTCCCGTATACCTGTACTGTATAGTTTGAGGGTCCTGTATACCTGTAGTATAGAGTTGGTGGAGGTGCTGTATACCTGTAGTGTATAGTTTGGGGTTCTGTATACCTGTCGTAAATAGTTGGTGAAGTTCCTGTATACCTGTAGTGTATAGTTTTGGGTCCTGTATACCTGTAGTATAGAGTTGGTGGAGGTTCTGTATACCTGTAGTGTATAGTTTTGGGGCCTGTATACCTGTAGTATAGAGTCGGTGGAGTCCTGTATACCTGTAGTATAGAGTTGGTGGAGGTCCTGTATACCTGTAGTGTATAGTTTGCGGTCCTGTATACCTGTCGTATATAGGTGGTGGAGGTCCCATGCACCTGTAGTGTATAGTTTTGGGGTCCTGTATACCTGTAGTGTCCTGTATACCTGCAGGGTCGTATTTACCATTAGGCACTCGTGGTCTGCCTAGGGCAGCACCTTGCATGGGCGCAGCAGCAGGGAGCAGGGGGAAGGAAACAACTTTTAAATTTTTATTTTTTATTTTTCTAGTCTTCCACCTCCTGTTCAGACTTGCCAGAAAATCTAGTCTTTTCGAAGGGAGGTATGGTAGTATTGGTCAGGTCTGGTGTGGCAGTGTTATCCAGTCACGGTATGGTGGTATTGGTCAGGTGTGGTATGGCAGTGTTATCCAGTCACAGTGTGGCGGTATTGGTCAGGTCTGGTATGGCGGTGTTATCCAGTCACAGTGTGTCAGTATTGGTCAGGTCTGGTATGGCGGTGTTATCCAGTCACAGTGTGGCCGTATTGGTCAGGTCTGGTATAGCTGTGTTATCCAGTCACAGTATGGTGGTATTGGTCAGGTCTGGTATGGCAGTGTTATCCAGTCACAGTATGGCAGTATTGGTCAGGTCTGGTATGGCGGTGTTATCCAGTCACAGTATGACGGTATTGGTCAGGTCTGGTATTGCAGTGTTATCCAGTCACAGTGAGGCGGTATTGGTCAGGTCTGGTATGGCAGTGTTATCCAGTCACAGTATGGCGGTATTGGTCAGGTCTGGTATGGCAGTGTTATCCAGTCACAGTATGGCGGTATTGGTCAGGTCTGGTATGGCGGTGTTATCCAGTCATAATGTGTCAGTATTGGTCAGGTCTGGCAGTGTTATCCAGTCACAGTGTGGCGGTATTGGTCAGGTCTGGTATAGCAGTGTTATCCAGTCACAGTGTGGTGGTATTGGTCAGGTCTGGTATGGCGGTGTTATCCAGTCACAGTGTGTCAGTATTGGTCAGGTCTGGTATAGCTGTGTTATCCAGTCACAGTATGGTGGTATTGGTCAGGTCTGGTATGGCAGTGTTATCCAGTCACAGTATGGCGGTATTGGTCAGGTCTGGTATGGCAGTGTTTTCCAGTCACAGTGTGGCGGTATTGGTCAGGCCTGGTATGGCAGTGTTATCCAGTCACAGTATGATGGTATTGGTCAGGTCTGATATGGCGGTGTTAAATGTGACCTCTGGAGCTATTATCCACCAATCTATCATGATGCTAATTGGTGAGTGAGGATGGGGCGTCCTCAGGTTTAGTGCTTAGGGCAGCAGCAGCTGGTAATACTGCCCTGTATACATGTACAGTATAGATGGAGTAGGGGCCCTGTATACATGTACTGTAAAGATGGAGTAGGGGGTCCTGTATACATGTACTGTATAGATGGAGTAGGGGGCCCTGTATACATGTACTGTATAGACAGGGGCGGTCTTGGCATTTCTGGGGCCCAAAGCGAAGTTATGTCTGGGCCCCCCCCCCCCCCTCGACACGCAGTCCACAACAATAGACCGCTGTGTGCTGCCCCCAGTAGTATATACCTCTTGTGCGCAGCCGCCAGTAGTGTATACCCCTTGTGTGCTTCCCCTCAGTAGTATATACCCCTTGTGTGCTTGCCCCAGTACTGTATAGACGCCTGTGTGTTCCCCTAGTTATAGATAGCCCCCCCTTGTGCTCCCCCAAAAGTATATAGACCCCCTGTGTGCTGCCCCAGTTGTATATAAACCCCCTGTGTGCTGCCCCCAGTTGTATATACCCCGTGTGCTGCCCCCAGTTACATATACCCCCTGTGTGCTCCCTCACTTGTATATAGCTGCCCTGTGTGCTCCTTCAGTGGTATATAGCCCCCCTGTGTGCTCCCCCACTTGGATATAGAGCTCCTGTGTGCTCCCCCACTTGGATATAGACCCCTGTGTGCTCCTCCAGTAGTATATAAACCCCCTGTGTGCTCCACCAGTATTATATAGATCCCTGTGTGCTCCCCCAGTAGTATATAGACCACTGTGTGCTCCTCCAGCAGTATATAGACCCCTTGTGTGCTGCCCCCAGTTATAAATTGTCCCCCTGTGTGCTTCCCCAGTTATATATAGACCCCCTGTGTGCTCCCCGTTATATATAGACCCCCTGTGTGCTGCCCCCAGTAGTATATAGACCCCCTGTGTGCCCCACCAGTAGTATATAGACCCTCTGTGTTTTCCCCCAGTAGTATATAGACCCCCTGTGTGCCCCACCAGTAGTATATAGACCTCTGTGTGGTCCTCCAGTAGTATATAGACCCCCTGTGTGCTGCCCCAGTAGTATATAGACCCCTGTGTGCCCCCCAGTTATATATAGACCCCGTGTGCTGCCTCAGCAGTATATAGACCCCCTGTGTGCCCCACCAGCAGTATATAAACTCCTGTGTGTTCCCCAGTAGTATATAGACCCCCTGTGTACCCCACCAGTAGTATATAGACTCCTGTGTGTTCCCCCAGTAGTATATAGACCCCCTTTGTGTTCCCCCAGTAGTATATAGACCCCCTGTGTGCCCCACCAGTAGTATATAGACCCCTGTGTGCTACCCCAGTAGTATATAGACCCCCTGTGTGCTACCCCAGTAGTATATAGACCTCCTGTGTGCTCCCCCAGTTGTATATAGATCCCGTTCTGCTGCCCCAAGTAGTATATAGACCCCCTTTGTGCTGACCCAAGTAGTACATAGACCCCTCTGTGAAGCCCCAGTAGTCTATAGCCCCCCTGTGTGCTCCCCCAGTTATATATAGCCCCCTTGTGTCTTCTCCGTTATATAGCCCCACTGTGTGCTCCCCCATTTATATAGACCCCCCACTGTGCGCTCCCCCAGTTACACTGACCCCTGCAGTCACAAGAGGCCGCACTCCCCTTGTCCTGGCGCCGATGCTCCAGTGACATCACTGGACACCACAAGGACAGAGCGGCCACTTGTGACCGCAGGGAAAACACTTTCTGCGGCCACAAGAGTGACAGACAGGAAGGGAGCCAATGGCACCCGCCCTGTCAGTGCTGCTGCTGCATGTAACTGTGAGCGCTCAGGAGCGAGTGCTCAAAGTTACAGTTCAGATCACAGCAGCGAGCGGGGCAGTAGCCCTGTCTAGCGGTCTTGAGCACAAGAGAAGAGCGGGGCGTGGGGGCCCCCCTGGATGTTGGGGGCCTCAAGCGATTGCTTGGGGTGCTTGGTGTCAAAGACCGCTGCAGTGTATAGATGGAGTAGGGGGTCCTGTATACATGTACTGTATAGATGGAGTAGGGGGTCTATCAGTTATTACTGTGGATGTTGTGAGGCAGCTGCCCTAGCAACCATTGTTCCCTGTGAAAATGAAAGTAGTAATCCTATTGGTTGCTAAGGCTCCCAACTGCCGTTTACTGCTGGGTAAAGCTGCAGCTAATTATGTCACCTGTGTGTGCAGTGTGGAGATTTTCCCACTCATCTCTATGGGGCGCTGTTCTGCATCCCTCTCCTCTCCTGTACATCTGGCAAGGACGGGACCTTCGCTATAACCTTTTCGGGCACCCAAAGTATCTGCCTGCCAAATTTGGGGTCAAACGGTTTAGGCGTTTGGAAGTCTATATGGGACAGACAGACAGACAGAGACTTTCATTTTTATGATATAGATCTGTCAGCGCAGATGTGTAGACTACGGTGGTGTGGAGCATTTTTCTTTTCCCTACCCGGTCGCCGTTAATTTCCCTAATGAACGGATATGCAAATGAGCCGGGGTGAAGCACAGGAGGCGGGCCCGGCTCGTGTTATACCTCTTCTCCTCTCCCGCCAGTGACGTGCTGCTGACTCTCATCGTCCACGCCTCAGTACCTCCTCTTATGTAAATACGGCAGGTCCTACAGTATGCCGCACAGCCCCGCCTCCTGTTTATGTCCCGGGCCGGCCCTGTCATCACACCTGGGTGTAGGACCTGCCGTATTAACATAAGAGGCGGTACTGAGGCGTGGATGATGAGAGTCAGCGGCGCACATCACAGGCAGGGGAAGGAGGTGGAGGAGTAGCACGTGCCAGGTCCGCCTCCTGTGCGTCATCCCAGCTCATTTGCATATCCATTCAGCGGTGAAATTAACAGCGACCAGGCAAAGAAAAGAAAAATGCTCCACACCACCATAGTCTACATGTCAGCACCGACAGATTGGTATGTATATCGCAATATTAGAGGTCTGATGGTACATCCTCTTTAACCCCTTAAGGACAGAGACAAATTTTATGAATATGACCTTTGTCACTTTATTCCTTAATAACTTGGGAATGCTTTTACCTATCCGGCTGATTCTGAGATTGTTTTCTCGTGACATATGCTACTTTACATTTCTGGTAAATTGGAGTTGATACTTATAACGAATCTTTATGAAAAACCCCAAAATAACGTGAAAAATTGTGAAAAAATGCATTTTTCCAACTTTGAAACCTTTCTGCTTATACAGAAAATGGTTATGCCACATAAATTATATATTAAATAGCATTAGCAACATGTCTACTTTATGTTGGCAGCATTTATTAAACTATCTTTCATTTTTTTTTAGACAATAGAAAGCTTAAAACATTAGCAGCAATTTTCCAAATTTTTTGTAAAATTTCAAAATCAGATATTTTTAGGGACCTGTTCAGGTTTAAAGTGTATTTAAGGGGACTGTATGTTAGAAAGCCCCCCAAAGCCCCCCATTGAAGAAACTGCACCCCCCAAACTCTGCAAAAGCACATCCAGAAAGTTTTTTTTAACCCTTTAGGGGAGTCACAAAAAAAAAAAGCTAAGTGTGTAAGAAATTAGAAAATTTTAATTTTCTGTGCAGAGATTTTATTGTAATCCAATATTTTTTATATTTTATACACACTATCTAACTGCAATGCGGCTTGATTTTTAATTTCATTGCACTCATGGCCCAGTTAGAGCATATGGACCCCACTGGTGACGGGCTCAAATGTGGAACAATGTTTTTCGCTTTCACGGCACAAATGTGCCTGTTATCAAGGGGTCCATATCCTCATTGCACCCCTTGTTAGATTCCTTGAGGGGTGTAGTTTCCAGAATTGGGTCACTTGTGGGGGGTTTCCAGTGTTTTGGCAGCACGAGGGCTCTGTAAGGGTGCGTTCACACCTACAGGATCTGCAGCAGATTTGATGCTGTGTTCAGTTATTTAAATAAAATCTGCTGCAGAAAATCAGCTGCAGATCCTGTAGGTGTGAACGCACCATAAATGCGACATGGCGTTCATCAGGTGCCGGATTAAAAGTCGTTTTTATGACAATAACTGCATCACCTGCCGAATGGACCCCAGGACAGATCTTAGATTAAAAGCAGCTATCTGAAGGTAGTCGCTTTAAGTCCACATGTGGGGTATTTCTGTACTCAGGGGAAATTTCTCTACATGTTTGTTCTGTTTCTTCTCTTTTAACCCCTTGTGCAAATGAGAAATGTGAAGACTAGATCAATGATGTTGTGTAAAAATTACATTTTTTACACTTAAACATTGGCCTAGCTGTGAATTTTTCATTTTCACAAGGGTTTAAAAGAGAAAAAAAAACACAAAACGTGTAGCGCACGGGAAATACCCCACATGTGGACATAAAGCGCCATACGGGCCACTGACAGGCCACTCTGACGTAAGAGCGCGCGGGACCCGGGGAGAAGAAGACGGCAGCAGCAGCCCTGGAACGTGGATGGGTAATGTATATAGTTATGCAAGGGCTGCAAGGACATCGGTAACTATGTCCTTGCAGCCCTTGTTTAACGATTATCGGGCCGTGTAATAGGCCCAGTAAACGAGCGGCAGCTAGCAGATCGCTGCTCATTTACAGGTATTATCGGGCCCCCATTGGCCCGTGTAATACCACCCTATTTCTCTGAGACCTGTGGGGTTAATTTGGATTCCCGCCGTTGCCACAAAGCCAGGAATCTGGGGCTGATAATTTTGGGGGTCTGGGGTCCAGATGGGGTCACCTGTCTGGGCAGGATGGGATGACATGTCTGGGCAGCAGGTGGTGGGATGGGATGACTTGTCTGGGGGGCAGCCCGAGGCGTCCTCCTTGGACGCCTAGGTGAAAAGTCATCATCACTGGATGATGATGATAATGATGATGAGGATGAATGGTGAATGGTGAAAGAAGGTTCCCCCCATTCATCCTCACTGGCTGTTTCGGCAATAAGCGCATATGCCTCCTCCACTGAAAACATTTTCTGTGACATTTTTATACGGGGATTGGTATATGGGGTATGTAAATGTAATGTAGTGTAAAGGGGTAGTGTAAAACTTTATTTCAAGTAATGTAATGTGTAATGTGGGGTAGTGTAGTGTTTTATACGTGTTTTTAACAGTAAGGGGGGGGAAGAAACCTACGCCATAAAAGGAGTTGCTGATAAATGCCGCACTTATGTGCGGTACTTATCAGCAAACAGTGACGGTAGGATATAGAAAAAAAAAAGGGGGGGGGAACCCTACGCCAAAAAAGAGGAGTTGCTGATCAGCGGCGCACTTACATGCGATGCTGATCAGCACTCAGCGGCGGAAGGGCGCAAAAAAAAAAAAAAAAGCTACCTCTTCACCCCAAAGCCACTGATTTGTGTTTTGTTTATTATAGACACTAATCAGCCGCTAGGGGGCAGTACAATGTACCTGGACGAAGATAGCCGAAGATCGACAAAGAAAAAACGACAAGGATGCCACGGGACCGCAGATCTTCCGTCCGGACGCCGGGATCCGGTGAGTATGGTGCTCGCACACCACACAGACCTTCTCTGCACAACTCAGTTAAGTAACTGAGGTGTGCAGAGAAAAGTAATAATATTTATTTTGACTTAGATCGCCGCTATTGGCCGGCCCGTTTGTGTTAAGTACCAGCCTGCGGGGGCGTACACTTACGCCCGATGTCGTTAAGGGGTTAAGCTTTTATATTATGTTCCTCCCGGGAACTGTATGACTGTAGGCCATGTTCACACAACTTATCTTTCGCATAACTCACGGCCGTTGTTGCATTTATGCAGAAGAAACGTTGTATGTAGATCAGCTTATCAGCAACTCCTCCTTTTTGGTGTAGGGGCTTTTTTCCCCCCTATACCCTACCGCCACTGTCTGCTGATAAGTACCGCACATAAGTGCGGCATTTATCAGCAACTCCTTTCTTGGCGTAGGTATATTTTTTCTTACTGTAAAAAAAATGTAAAAAACACTACGTTACACTACACTACATTACACATTTACATACCCCACATACTAATCCCCTTATAAAGATGGCCCCCAGGGTGTTTTCGACATACACTACGCTACCCCCAGACACGTCACTGGATGATGATGATGATGATGAGGAGGATGAATGGAGGAAAAAAAGGATCCCCCCATTCATCCTTACTGGCTGTTTCGGTGTCGGAGGCAATAACAGCGTATGCCTCCGACACTGAAACAGCCAGTAAGGATGAATGGGGGGATCCTTTTTTTCTTCCATTCATCCTCCTCATCATCATCATCATCATCATCATCCAGTGACGTGTCTGGGGGTAGCGTAGTGTATGCTGCCTCCCAGACACGTCTATGGCGGGAAATTCTACAGACTCTGTGAGAGTACCTCAGGGTACGTGCACACTGCGGAGTGGCGAAGGATAACCCTTTGTGCATTCCGCAGCTGGCGCGCGTCTCCACCATAGACTCCATTCTATGCACAGGCAGATTCTGTCATTCGTCCAAAGAATGAACACGTTCATTCTTTGGATAGAGGGCGGAATTCGCCCTTGTGTAGAATGGAGTCTATGACACGGGCGGAGACGCACGCCTGCATCAGTCCGTCGGCGGGCGCCAGCTGCAAAATGCACAAAGGGTTATCCTTCGCCATTCCACAGTGTGCACGTACCCTTAGAATGTATGAAGGGAGGGATACCCGAATCCAGCCCCAAGATGCCCCCCCATCCTCGGAGTTAGTGGGAAGGTCGTTTGGGAACTGATCTTCCCACTGCTGGAAAAAGATTACCACCTGTACGGGCAGGGGCGTAGCTAATGTCTCCTGGGCCCTGGTGCGAGAGGCCAACTTGGGCCCCCCCCCCCTCCTTTCACGACCAAGTGATGTTATTGTTGTGTGTGTGTGTGTGTGTGTGTGTGTATGTGTGTGTATATATATATATATATATATATATATATATATACACACAGTGGTGCCTTGGATTATGAGCATAATTCGTTCCAGGACCGTGCTTGTAATCCAAATCCACTCTTAAACCAAAGCAAATTTTCCTATAAGAAATCATGTAAATGCAGACAATTGGTTCCACACCCCAAATATATTTATTATTCTGTACTGTACAGTAATGGAGAGGATGGGAAACACAAGGGCTGACAGAGACTGCAGGGAGCATGAAGGAATGAGCAGGGCAGATGTGGGCACATACATGCAGCACTCTCTGTCCGGGGAGAGAGGGGTTACAGCTATGGAGAGATTACCCCCCCCCCACACAGTCCTGTCCCCTGATGTAAGCCCCAGCCTGAAGGGGATCTGCTATGATTTGGAAGGTGTTTATTAGAGTACAGTGCTGTAGACCCCGCTATGCAGGCCATGCCCCTTCTCCACTCGCGCTCCCACCCAATACAGGAAGTTCTTAAACCAAAGCAATGCTCTTAAACCAGGTCACAATTTTGAAAAACTGTGAGCTCTTAAACCAAAACGCTCTTAAACGAATTTACTCTTAAACCAAGGTACCACTGTATGTATATATATATATATATATATATATATATATATATACACACACACACACACACCAAGACAGATATTACCTATTACCGCCATACTGTTACCGACCAAATCCTGTATACTGAGACCTATATTACCAGTAATACCAGTATATAGGGAGGAAACATTACCGCCACACCACAACCACTACCATCACCACCATATTGTTACTGACCAAATCCAGTATACTAAATCACCTCATCCAGTCATATAGAGGTGGCCCCAGCTCTACACAGGCTCTATACACCATATACATTACAGTGCAGTTATATCAGGTGACTCACAGGAGACGTCTTTTCTGATCGGAGTTCTTTCCTTTTCATCATCTTCTCCATCCGTCCTAGGCCGTTATGAGAACTTCTCCAAGCCACGAATCCACAGAATCTGCCAGACAGACATATTAGTCTCCTCACTCTGACACCATCTCCATCTCTCTACACACTGCACATCTGTACTGTCCCCTTTACACCCTCATTTAGTGGGTAGCCCTGACTCTATGTGACCTCCTAATAATATATGCCCCCCTCTGTGTATTCCCTCTCCCCCTATGTTGCCCCCCCCCAAATAGATGCCCCCCTCTACCCCCTCCCTTATAGATGGCCCCCTCTACCCCCTCCCTTATAGATGGCCCCCTCTCTCCTCACCCTCCCTTATGGATGGTCCCCTCTCCCCCCACCCTCCCTTATAGATGGCCCCCTCTCCCCCCACCCTCCCTTATAGATGGCCCCCTCTCCCCCCACCCTCCCTTATAGATGGTCCCCTTCCCCCCCCTCCCTTATAGATGGTCCCCTTCCACCCTCCCTTATAGATGGTCCCCTTCCCCCCCTCCCTTATAGATGGTCCCCTTTCCCCCCCTCCCTTATAGATGGTCCCCTTTCCCCCCCCCCTCCCTTATAGATGGTCCCCTTTCCCCCCTCCCTTATAGATGGTCCCCTTTCCCCCCCTTTATAGATGGTCCCCTTCACCCCCCCTCCCTTATAGATGGTCCCCTTCCCCCCCCCCCACCCTCATAGATGGCCCCCTCCCCCCCCCCCCCCCACCCTCATAGATGGCCCCTCTTTCCCCCCACCCTCATAGATGGCCCTCTTTCCCCCCACCCTCATAGATGGCTCCTCTTTCCCCCCACCCTCATAGATGGCCCCCTCCTTCCCCCCACCCTCATAGATGGCCCCCTCCTTCCCCCCACCCTCATATATGGCCCCCTCTTTCCCCCCACCCTCATAGATGGCCCCCTCTTTCCCCCCACCCTCATAGATGGCCCCCTCTTTCCCCCCACCCTCATAAATGCCCCCCTCTTCCCCCCACCCTCATAGATGCCCCCCTCCTTCCCCCCCACCCTCATAGATGCCCCCCTCCTTTCCCCCCACCCTCATAGATGCCCCCCTCCTTTCCCCCCACCCTCATAGATGGCCCCCTCTTTCCCCCCACCCTCATAGATGCCCCCCTCCTTTCCCCCCACCCTCATAGATGGCCCCCTCTTTCCCCCCACCCTCATAGATGGCCCCCTCTTTCCCCCCACCCTCATAGATGCCCCCCTCATAGATGGCCCCCTCTTTCCCCCCACCCTCATAGATGCCCCCCTCCTTTCCCCCCACCCGTACAGGCTGATAAAAAAACAAAACTTAACTCACCTGACATCGCGCTCCCACGTTGATCCTCACTCCTTCGATCTGTCCCCGGCTGCTGCGCGGCTGCCGCGTCTTATCCCCGGCAGCGCGCGCATCCCAGAACTCCCTGTGCGCCGGAAACCGGAAGTCAGGGCCCAAGGCGCGCAGGGAGTTCTGGGATGCGCGCGCTGCCGGGGGTAAGACGCGACACCCCCGGCAGCCGCGCAGCAGCCGTGGGAAAGACGGAGCCAGACTCTTGTGACCGCAAGCAAAACAATGCTTGCGGTCACAAGAGTGACTGATCGGGGGGCCCCGCGGGCCCCCCTTGTGGCGGGCCCAGTCGCGGCGGCGACCCCCGCGACCACGGTGGCTACGCCACTGTGTACGGGGATAACTTTTGTACCAGCACCCCCTCTTCTGGTCCCTCGCTGCCCGAGCTACTGTAGCTTGCGGCACGATCCGAAAATATCAGAAGCAGTAATTAGAGCCCTAATATATTAGCAGCCATGGAGCGGACCCAGCGCTTCTGGATATGAAGGACCCCGTATCGTACAGGGACAACATTTTCCAGATGACGTCCCGCACACTGGAAAACAGGAGACCCCAGAAGAAGTGCAGAGTGTGGCGTAACAGGGGGATCAGAAAGGACACATTTTCCAGTGTGTCACCAGTCCTGATCACTCCGGCCTCTGCATACAGGATCGCTTTAAGTCGTACCACACATCATTGGAGTTCAAAATTTTGTAAATTCTTTCCCTATTTCCTATTTCAGGGGTCACGTTGATCCAGGGATTATTCTGATCGCCATTATGGAGTCGGAAAGGAATTTTTTTCCCAGTGATGAGGCTACTGTCGTCTGCCTCATAAGGGTTTTTTTGCCTTCCTCTGGATCAACACAGGTTGAATTTGATGGACTCCTGTCCTTTTCAACTTTATGGCTGGGTTCACACACAAGTATATTTCAGGCAGTATTTGGTCCTCATGTCAGGTCCTCATAGCAACCAAAACCAGGAGTGGATTGAAAACACAGAAAGGCTCTGTACACATAATTTTGTAATTGAGTGGATGGCCGTCATTTAATGGCAAATATTTGCTGTTATTTTAAAACAACGGCTGCTGTATTGAAATTATTGCAGTTATTTACCGTTATATGGTGGCCATCCACTCAATTTCACCATTGTGTGAACAGAGCCTTTCTGTGTTTTCAATCCACTCCTGGTTTTGGTTGCTATGAGGACCTGACATGAGGACCAAATACTGCCTGAAATATGCTGTGTGTGAACCCAGCCTATAAACTAATAATTCGCATAATAGCCCCAAATAAATTAAAAATTGTCCCTTTTCCCCAGCTAAATAGGTACGGTCCCCATTCCCATTAGAGGCTTGCCATGATACATTTACTAAACCTCTGTACTGCCAGGACAGTAGAAACCCCCCACAAGTTAGGGCTGGGAGGTATACCGTCAAAATACCGATACCGTCACTGGCGTGGGTTAACCGACCTCAACTCTGCCAGGACGGTATCTGCGGTATTCCCGACCTAAGGCGCCCAAGGCGCGCAGGGAGTTCTGGGATGCGCGCGCTGCCGGGGGTAAGACGCGACACCCCCGGCAGCCGCGCAGCAGCCGTGGGAAAGACGGAGCCAGACTCTTGTGACCGCAAGCAAAACAATGCTTGCGGTCACAAGAGTGACTGATCGGGGGGCCCCGCGGGCCCCCCTTGTGGCGGGCCCAGACGCGGCGGCGACCCCCGCGACCACGGTGGCTACGCCACTGTGTACGGGGATAACTTTTGTACCAGCACCCCCTCTTCTGGTCCCTCGCTGCCAGAGCTACTGTAGCTTGCGGCACGATCCGAAAATATCAGAAGCAGTAATTAGAGCCCTAATATATTAGCAGCCATGGAGCGGACCCAGCGCTTCTGGATATGAAGGACCCCGTATCGTACAGGGACAACATTTTCCAGATGACGTCCCGCACACTGGAAAACAGGAGACCCCAGAAGAAGTGCAGAGTGTGGCGTAACAGGGGGATCAGAAAGGACACATTTTCCAGTGTGTCACCAGTCCTGATCACTCCGGCCTCTGCATACAGGATCGCTTTAAGTCGTACCACACATCATTGGAGTTCAAAATTTTGTAAATTCTTTCCCTATTTCCTATTTCAGGGGTCACGTTGATCCAGGGATTATTCTGATCGCCATTATGGAGTCGGAAAGGAATTTTTTTCCCAGTGATGAGGCTACTGTCGTCTGCCTCATAAGGGTTTTTTGCCTTCCTCTGGATCAACACAGGTTGAATTTGATGGACTCCTGTCCTTTTCAACTTTATGGCTGGGTTCACACACAAGTATATTTCAGGCAGTATTTGGTCCTCATGTCAGGTCCTCATAGCAACCAAAACCAGGAGTGGATTGAAAACACAGAAAGGCTCTGTACACATAATTTTGTAATTGAGTGGATGGCCGTCATTTAATGGCAAATATTTGCTGTTATTTTAAAACAACGGCTGCTGTATTGAAATTATTGCAGTTATTTACCGTTATATGGTGGCCATCCACTCAATTTCACCATTGTGTGAACAGAGCCTTTCTGTGTTTTCAATCCACTCCTGGTTTTGGTTGCTATGAGGACCTGACATGATGACCAAATACTGCCTGAAATATGCTGTGTGTGAACCCAGCCTATAAACTAATAATTCGCATAATAGCCCCAAATAAATTAAAAATTGTCCCTTTTCCCCAGCTAAATAGGTACGGTCCCCATTCCCATTAGAGGCTTGCCATGATACATTTACTAAACCTCTGTACTGCCAGGACAGTAGAAACCCCCCACAAGTTAGGGCTGGGAGGTATACCGTCAAAATACCGATACCGTCACTGGCGTGGGTTAACCGACCTCAACTCTGCCAGGACGGTATCTGCGGTATTCCCGACCTATACCTGACCCCAACTGTATGTGCGGGAGAGGGGGGGCCAGGGCAGCATGTGACAGTGACTGGGGGCAGAGAGAGAGAGAGATAGAGATGGATAGATAGGAGATAGATAGATAGATAGGAGTCCTATCTATCTATCTCCTAATCTATCTATCCATCTATCTATCTCCCTATCTATCTATCTATCTATCTATCTATCTATCTATCTATCTATCTATCTATCTATCTATCTATCTATCTATCTACACAGTGTGTATAAGACAGGAGATAGATAGGAGAGAAGTAGATAGATATATTATAGAGAATCCACAGCACTCTTGAGTAAGCGGAGAAAAAAATCTGTGATTTATTTCTTTAAAGCCTAGTGCAAAACATCAGGGCGCAACATTTCAGCGGCATCTCGCCACCATTTTCAAGCGGATAGATAGGAGATAGATAGATAGGAGTTCTATCTATCTCCTGTCTGTATGTATATGTGTGTGTGTATATATATATATATATATATATATATATATATTATATATATATATATATATATATATATATATATATACACATGCTGGATAGATAGATAGATAGATAGATAGATAGATAGATAGAGATAGATATAGCTAACAATATAGGCAGCACACTAAACGAACTGTGGGTGCCAGCAGACGAATCCCAGACCTTTTGACCAAGTCAGCTAGTAAAAAATACTCTGCAGCACTCCGATGGCAATACAAACGTGAAAACGTGAATTTATTCCATATGACAATGTGCAGCAAACTTCACAAGTAATATATGCCATTTTCAAGTGCCACTTGAAAATGGCGTAGGAGATGCCAAAACATTGTGTATTACTTGTGAAGTTTGCTGCACATTGTTATATGGAATAAATTCACGTTTGTATAACCATTGGAAAATAGGGTTTTCAAAAGAGGTGTGGCTTTTAAAAGGGGCGTGTCATAATTATCGTTCAATTTATCGTTACCGCGACGACATGTATGATAAACCGCGATATTGATTTAGGCCATTATCGCCCAGCCCTACCACAAGTGACCCTGGGTACCACGTGCCGGTCTCCTGGTTTACACAGGTCCTTACACTTATTCCATGCTGTTTCGATCAGCGACCGCTAACCCCGTAAACAGGGAAGGGAGGCCATGGAATGGCCCTGCAACCCCAATGTCACAGGACCAAACCCAAAGTGCCCCCCCAGAACCCAGTTGGCACCACTGGCAGAGAAAGCTGCCACCAAACACCAGAAGTGTGAATACGCTCTTGTACTCACCATTACTGCTGCAGATAGAATGGGAAAGATAGGAGGTATTGACATGTGAGCACAGGTGTATCCTGCTAATTTGGGTCATGTGGGTCTTGGGAGTGCCAACTGCTCAGAAAAGGGAGAAAAATAAAATACGACATGGAGAGAGAGGAGCTGCTGCACATCACACCAATGCCACTCTTAAAAAACCAACGCCAGGATATTGGTGTATATAATTTGATCAAACCATATTGCCCCTTGTGCCGGTCTCCTGGTCCACTGGGCTTTGGGGGGGGCACTTTGTGTTTGTTCCTGTGACATCGGGATTGCAGGGCCATTGCATGGCCTCCCTTCCTTGTTTGTGCACGCTTTACAGGTTTAGCGATCGCTGACCGACACAGTGTGGAGTTAGTGTAGGGACCCATGTGAACCAGGAGACGGCACGTGGTACATGGGGCAATAGAGAGATGAGCAAACTGGGTTCAGGTTAGAGTCCATCCGAACGATCTGCATTTGATTAGCGGGTGCTGCTGAACTTGGATAAAGCTCTAAGGTTGTTTGGAAAACATGGATACAGCCAATGACTATATCCATGATTTCCAAATAGCCTTAGGGCTTTATCCAACTTCAGCAGCTAGTGCTAATCAAATGCCGAAACGTCGGGTTTGGATGGACTCGAGCATGCTCAAGGTTCACTCATCTCTAGCAATATGATTTGATCAAGTTATTTACCAACATCCTGGCGTTTGTTTTTAAATATAGCCGAGTGCCATTAGTGTCAGCCATAGGTGTAATGTGCAACAGCTCCTTTCTCTCCATGTCATAGTTTAATAAATGCTGCCAACATAAAGTAGACATGTTGCTAGTGCTATTTAATATATAATGTGGCAAAACCATTTTCCGTATAAGCAGAAAAGTTTCAAAGTTGGAAAAATGCATTTTTTTCCACGCTATTTTGTTTTTTTTTTCCATAAAGATTAGTTATAAGTATTGACTCCAATTTACCAGAAAAGCAGGATTACTAACCGGTAATCTTGTTTTCATAAGCCCATGACAGCACCCCTGGAGAGGACCTCCCACCGCAGGACAGGAAACCTGTGAAGATAAAAGCTTGACACACCTCTCCACACCTCAGTTCTGAACAAGTATTCCAGCGGAAATAATAACTAAAGTCAGTAAAATAAAATGAATTTGCCAATTATAAAGGTAACTTTAGGGAGGGTATACATGAGGGGTGCTGTCATGGGCTTATGAAAACAAGATTACCGGTTAGTAATCCTGCTTTTACCCTGACGCCCAATGACAGCACCCCTGGAGGATTAAGCTAGTAATTCTAGTTAGGGGGGGACTACAGCCGAAAAAACTTTGCGGCCGAAAGACAAGTCAGAGATAGGATTTAACTGGAGTCTATAATGTCTCAAAAAGGTATGAACCGAGGACCAAGTTGCAGCTTTACATATTTGGTCTATGGTGGCATCTGCTCTTTCTGCCCAAGATGTGGCGACTGCTCTGGTAGAATTAGCTGTAAAATAGGCAGGAGGACTTACTTTCTGAGCTTCATATGCCATAATGATAGCCTGTCTTATCCATCTACTAACAGTAGGTTTAGAAGCTGCTTTACCTTTGTTAGTGCCCAGAAACTGTACTAAAAGGTTCTCGGCCTGACAGAAGCTACTAGTAACTTCCAGGTACTTGAGGAGGCATCGCCTTACGTCTAAGGTATGAAAAGACTGTTCCCTGCTATTTGTGGCGTTAGTACCAAAGGAAGGAAGAACTATCTCTTGATTTTTGTGAAAATCTGAGACTACCTTGGGAAGAAAAGATGGAAGTGTCTTCATGATGACTCTGTCATCTAGTACCTGGGTATAGGGAGGAAAGGCTGACAGGGCTTGTAACTCTCCTCTGCGGGCCGTGGTGATCGCTAAAAGAAAGGAGAGTTTGAGAGACAGGATCTTAATGGGCAGATCATCTAAAGGTTCAAAAGGTGGGGCATCTAGTACTAGATTAATATCCCAAGGGGGTACCGTAACCCTCTTTGTAGGATTCAGCCTAACAGCACCTGTGACAAATCTTTTGATCAGTGAGTTTTCAGCAAGTCTACAGTTTAGAAAGGAGCTGAGAGCTGATATTTGAACTTTCAGGGTGCTTGGTTTGAGATTTTTTTCTAACCCTGCTTGTAAGAAACTTAAAATAATGGGGATATTTGGAACTCCTAGGGATCTTGTCTACCGTCTGCATACCTAAGGGAAGCTCTCCACACTCTATGATAGATAGTAGAAGTAACATCCTTCCTACTGGCCAACAAGGTATTGATAACATCATCGGATAAGCCCCTACCTCGCAGTATTATCCTTTCAGCATCCAGGCTGTTAAGTGTAGGTGAGGTGAGCCTGGATGACGGACTGGGCCCTGGAGGAGAAGATCTTCCCTGTCTGGGAGGATCCAGGGAGGACACTGGGATAGCTGTCTCAGTCTGGTGAACCAGGGCCTCCTGGGCCAAAACGGAGCAAGTAGAATTATATTCGCCTTGTCTTCCATCACCTTCTTTAGGACTTTTGGAATGAGATTTAGTGGGGGAAAGGCGTAACCTTTGATGTGTTTTCAACTCTGGGCAAAGGCATCTACTGCTGTTGGAGAGTCCTTGGGATTTAGGGAGAAGAATTTCCGGAGTTTTCTGTTCTCCCTGGTTGCAAATAGATCCACAGTCGGCGAACCGAACCTTTCTACTATCATGTTGAAGGTTTCTATGTTGAGCCCCCACTCTGACTGGCTGAGATGGACTCTGCTCAAAAAGTCTGCTGTTTGGTTCTGGGTCCCTTTCAGGTGGACCGCAGATAGGGAGGAAAGGTTTTTTTCTGCAAAGCTGACAGATGAAGTAGAGCTTAACATCAGGTGCCCCCCTGTTTGTTGATATACGCTACCGCAGTTGTATTGTCCGAGTATATCAAGACATCCCTTGATGATATCACATGGGCCAGGTTCTCCAGGGCAAACTGGACTGCCCGAAGTTCCTTGTAATTCGAGGACATGTGGGTTATATTTTGAGGCCAGGATCCCTGAAGTAGGTGATGACCTGAGTGAGCCCCCCACCCCCAGGGGCTGGCGTCTGTTGTAATTCTTATAACTTCTACTGTGGGCCAATCTCACCCCTTTTGAAAGGTTTACAGGGTCCGTCCACCAAAGCAGGCTGATTCTTGCTCCGGAATTCAGATGGAAGGATAGGTTTAGGGAAGACTGCTGCTTGTCCCAGAGTTGAAGTATATTGTTTTGTAGAGCTCTGGAATGAAATTGTGCCCACTGGACTGAGGGAATACATGATGTCATTAGTCCTAGGATGGACATTGCCAGTCTGAATGAAGGACTGTGTTCCAAGAACAGGTCTTGGACTCGACCTATTAAGGCTTCTAGTTTTTGGATAGGAAGAAAGGAAGTTTGTAGCCTTGAGTCCAGGAGGACTCAGAGGAAGATGCATTTTTGAGATGGTATGAGGTTGGATTTCAGATGATTTATATTCCATCCCAGGGAAGTGATTAGTGAGGATGCCTCTTGAATCTGTTGCCGAAGTAGAGGGGATGACTCTGAGACTAGTAAAAAGTCGTCTAAATAAGGAATTAAAAGGATGTCCTTCGTTCTGATGTAAGCTGCCATTTCCGAGACGATCTTGGTAAAGACTCTTGGAGCCTGAGAGATCCCGAAAGGGAGTGCTCTGTATTGAAGATGAGTCCATTTGCCCTGTAAGCATACCGCTACCCTGAGGTACTTTTGATGACTGGGATGTATGGGGACATAGTAGTAGGCGTCCTCTAAATCGATTGAAGCCATGTAACAATTTGGGAAAAGGAGGTTCACTGTTGATTTTAGAGTCTCCATACGGAATCTCTTGTACATTAAGTGTTTGTTCAGATCCTTCAAATTGATAATGACTCTGAAGGACCCATTTGGTTTTTTCACCAAAAATAGAGGGGAGTAGAATCCCTGTGTTATCTCTGAAGGAGGGACTGGGACTAGTACTTTTTTCTTTAGAAGCAACTGAACCTCTGACTCTATCACCAACTGTTTCAAGGGGTCTGAAAGGATCCGGGTGGGAAGATATCTGACTCCGGGACAACTCCTGAATTCCAGGAGCAATCCCCAGGATATTGTGCTCAGGACCCACGGGCTGGAGGAAATGCTTCTCCAGACGTGAGCAAAGAGAGTCAGACGTCCCCCCACCGGGACCCCGTCATTGGGGAGGGGGTTTGGGTTTGTTATCCTTATTGGTATTAAAGAATCCTTTTCCCTTTGTGGGGACACGAAACTTCCTACTGTCTTGAGATGAGGTGCGAAAGGGTCTCTTAGACTGTCTACCCCCCCTAGAGGAGGAGGAGTCCTGTCTGAACTGTGAAGGGAATTTCTTCTTTCCGTCAGCCGCCTTTTCTAGTAAGGAATCTAGGATTGGACCAAATAAAAAATTTCTGTCACAAGGGATAAAAAGTTTACAAAGTTTACTTTTCGCAGCCATTTCACCCTTCCATGGTTTAATCCATAAAGCTCTTCTAGCCGAATTTGATAAAGCAGCTGCTCTAGCAGACATCTTAATAGAGTCTAAGGAGGCGTCTGCTAAGAAATCCACTGCTTTTGAAAGAATTGGGAAGTCTTCTACCAATTTTTCGCATGAGGGATCCTTGGATAAAGCGGATTTAAGATCCGATAACCAAACTCTAAGGGAGCGAGCCACACAAGTGCTGGCTATACTGGTCCTTAGGGAACCTGTTGCTGTCTCCCAAGTCTTTTTATTATAAAAGTCAGCTCTTTTATCCATGGGGTCGGGTAGTGTCCTTAGATCTTCGAAGGGTAAGGTATTGCGCTTAGCTATCTTGGCTACTGCAGCGTCAATGGCCGGGGGTCTATCCCAGGAACTGCACTCTCCTTCCTCGAAAGGATACTTCCTTTTAAAATATCTGGGAGTGAAAAACTTCCTGTCTGGATTCTCCCATTCTTTGTTAATGATGGATTTAATACTACTATGTAGTGAGAATGTACGAGATTTCTTAGGAGCCAGTCCTTCGTATAAGGCGTCCTTATAAGCTGAAGGCAATGAAGTAGTCATGCTCCTCATTGAGAGTTGAATTTCATCTCTCACAATTTTTTTAATGCTCTCTGCTAGAGCTGATTACTCCTGGGCAACAAGGTTATTAATACAGGATGGGCACAGGGTTCTGACATAATCATCCCTAAGGGGAGTTTTACATTCTGCACATTCTTTATGATGTGCTTTGGATGTGGCTTTCCCAGTAGATCTAGTACTTGATCTGGAGCCCTATAATAAACCATACGAATCTAGCATTAATATCATATAAAAGGATTCGGTCTCACCAAGCAGAAGGACGAGTCTCATAAGTACCGGAGTAGAGTCTCTGGATGATCTGCGATCATGGTGGTCACGGCGTCCATTTTCTCCTTTTTCTGCCGAATCCGACATCATAGCAGAAGGAGATTGTCAGCAATGGAGATAAACGGCTGACTGGCTGGCTGGTGAGCGGTCTCAGAATGCCTCCTGGACGCTAGAGGCTTGTGGACACTGTTCCCTCCTTCCCCCTCTGGCTTTGAATGATCCCGGGCCGAAACCCGGAAGTGACGTCAGCGCGCCACGCACGCGTACGTGCGTCACGCCGCGCACCCCATACGTCGGCGCGCCTGCGCATGCGCAGACGCGCGCCGAAGCCGGAGAGGAAGAGACATGGCTCCCCTGCTCCACCACTTCCCCAGCACACCGCACCATACCACTTACCCAGAGAGCCTGTATACCGCGGACTCCCCGGGGGTGGCGGGCGAGGAACGTGCCGGAGCTGCAGCAGAGGGGAAACGGAGGGGGTCCGACATCACCAGACTTAGGGAGGCTGTCCTAAAACAGGCTTATTCCCTCAGGGAGCCCCACTAGGCAAAGGCCGTCCGGGGGACCTGCAGCCGGCACGGAGAGGTATGAAAAGAATCTTCATCCCGGATGGGACGCTTCACAGGCCTCCTATCCGCAGGACAGGAAACCTGAACTGAGGTGTGGAGAGGTGTGTCAAGCTTTTATCTTCACAGGTTTCCTGTCCTGCGGTGGGAGGTCCTCTCCAGGGGTGCTGTCATTGGGCGTCAGGGTAAATGTAAAGTACAATATGTCACGAGAAAACAATCTCAGAATCAGCTGGATAGGTAAAAGCACTCCCAAGTTATTAATGAAGTGACACAGGTCATTCATGAAATTTGCATCTGTCCTTAAGGCCATTTCAGGCCCGGTCCTTAACCCCTTAAGGACAGAGCCTGAAATGGCCTTAATGACAGAGACAAATTTTATGAATATGACCAGTGTCACTTTATTCATTAATAACTTCGGGATGCTTTTACCTATCCGGCTGATTCTGAGACTGTTTTCTCGTGACATATTGTACTTTACATTTTTGGTAAATTGGAGCCGATACTCATAACGAATCTTTATGAAAAAACCCAAATAATGTGAAAAAATGTGAAAAACTGCATTTTTCCAAATTTGAAACTTTTTTGCGTATACAGAAAGTGGTTATACCACATAAATTATATATTAAATAGCATTAGCAACATGTCTACTTTATGTTGGCGGCATTTATTAAACGATCTTTCATTTTTTTTAGACAATAGGAAGCTTAAAACATTAGCAGCAAATTTCCAAATTTTCAGTAAAATTTCAAAATCAGATATTTTCAGGGACCTGTTCAGGTTTAAAGTGTATTTGAGGGGCCTGTATGTTAGAAAGCCCCACAAAGCACCCCATTTCAGAAACTGCACCCCCCACACTCTGCAAAAGCATATCCAGAAAGTATTTTAACCCTTTAGGGGAGTCACAGAAATAAAAGCTAAGTGTGTAAGAAATTTGAAAATTTTAATTTTCTGTGCAGAGATTTTATTGTAATCCAATATTTTTCATAATTATAAACCTATTACCAGAGAAATGCACCCCAATAATTATTGCCCCGTTTCTGCAGTTTATAGAAATACACCATATGTGGCCCTATTGCGCTATTTGACGCAACCACAAGCCTTAGATACAAAGGAGCGCCTAGTGAATTTCAACGCCTCCGTTATATTTGGTCATTTCTGACTATACCACTTCAGGTTGGCAGAGGCTCTGGGGTGCCAAAACCTAAAAAACACCCCTAAAGGGACACCATTTAGAAAACTACACCCCTCAAGGAATGTAACAAGGGGTGCGGTGAGCATTTGGACCCCACAGGTGCTTCACAGATTTTCCGAACAATATGGCGTGAAAAAGGAAAAATTTATTTTTTACACTAAAACGTTGTTCTAGCCTTCAATTTTTCATTTTCTTAAAGGGATAAGAGGAAAAAAAAGACACAAAATGTGTAGCGCAGTTTCTCCCGAGTACGGAAATACCCCACATGTGGACATTAAGTGCCCAGCGGGCGCAGGACGAGCCTCCAAAGGGAAGGAGCGCCAATTGGCTTTTGGAAGCTGAATTTCACTGGAAAGGATTTCAAGGGCCATGTCGCATTTACAGAGCCCTCGTGCTGCCAAGACACTGGAAACCCCCCACAAGTGACCCCATTCTGGAAACTACACCCCTCAAGGAATCTAACAAGGGGCACAGTGAGCATATGGACCCCACTGGTGACGGGCACAAATGTGGAACAATGTGACGTAAAAGTAAATTTCATTTTTTCACTTTCATGGCACAAATGTGCCTGTCATCAAGGGGTCCATATCCTCACTGCACCCCTTGTTAGATTCCTTGAGGGGTGCAGTTTCCAGAATGGGGTCACTTGTGGGGGGTTTCCAGTGTTTTGGCAGCACAAGGGCTCTGTAAATGCGACATGGCGTTCATCATCCATTCTAGCCAAATCCAACCTCCAAAATCCAAATGGCGCTCCTTCCCTTTGGAGGCTTGCCCTGCGCCCACATGGCGCTTTATGTCCACATGTGGGGTATTTACGGACTCGGGGGAAATTGCTCTACACATATTGTGTGTTTTTTTCTCTTTTAACCCCTTGTGAAAATGATAAATTCAAGGCTAAACCAACATTATATTGTAAAAAATGTAATATTTCATTTTCACGCCACATTGTTCCACATTTGTGTAGTTTCCATAATGGGGTCACTTGTGGGGGGTTTCAACTGTCTTGGCAACACAGAGGCCTTTTGAATGCAACATGGCCCCTAGAAATCCATTGCATCCAAATCCAGCCTTCAAAAACAAAATGGCGCTCCTTCCCTTCGGAGGCTTACCCTGCACCCGCATGGCGCTTTATGTCCACATGTGGGGTATTTCCGTACTCAGGGGAAATTGCTCTACACATTTATTGTTTTTTTTTATCTTTTAGCCCCTTGTGAAAATGAAAAAATCATGACAAGATTAATGATTTAGAGTAAAAATTTTACAAAAATTACACTAAATGTTGGTCTAGCCTTGATTTTTTCCATTTCCACATGGGGTTAAAAAAGAAAATGAACACAAAACGTGTAGGGTAGTTTCCCCTGAGTACGAAAATACCCCATATGTGGGCATAATGTGCCATATGGGCACAGGGCAAGCCACCAAAGGGACAGAGCGCCATTTAGAGGCTGGAATGGAGGATGGAGGCCATGTCAGTGAGGATATGGACCCCACTGGTGACAGTCACTTACGTAGAACATGTGCCGAGAAAATAAAAAAATACCATTTTTTTCATTTTCACGTCCCAAATGTGGCCGTCACCAGGGGGCCATATCCCCGCTGCCCCCTTGTTAGATTCCTTATGGGGTGTAGTTTCCAGAATGGGGTCACTTGTGGGGGGTTTCTACTGTCCTGGCCGCACAGAGGCTTTGTAATTGCATCATGGCATCCTCTAATGGGAATGGCGGCCATACCTACTTAGCTGGGGAAAAGGGACCATTCTAATTTATTTGGGGGTATTAGGTCAATTATTAGTTTATAAGGTTGAAAATGACAGGTGTCAATCAAATTCAACCTGTGTTGATCCAGAGGAAGGCAAAAAACCCTCGTGAGGCAGACGACAGTAGCCTCATCACAGGGAAAAATTCCTTCCTGACTCCATAATGGCGATCAGAATAATCCCTGGACCAACGTGACCCCTGAAATAGGAATAAGGGACAGAATATAGATAATGTAGAACCCCAATGACATGTGGTGCGCCTTGGAGCGATCCAGTATGCAGAGGCCGGGGGGATCAGGACAGGTGTCACACTGGAAAATGACGTCCTTCCTGATCCCCCTGTTACCCCACACTCTGCACTTCTTCTGGGGTCTCCCTTTCTCCTGTGTGGGGGACGTCACCTGGAAAATGTTGTCCTGGTGCGATACGGGGTCCTTCATATCCAGAAGCACTGGGTCCGCTCCATGGCTGCTAAATATTAGGGCTCTATTACTGCTTCTGATATGTTCGGATCGTGCCGCAAGCTACAGGGCAGCGAGGGACCGGAAGAGGGGGTGCTGGTATAAAAGTTATCCCCGTACAGGTGGTAACCTTTATCCAGCAGTGGGCAGATCAGTTCCCGGACGATCTTTCCACTTGTTCCGAGGATGGGGGGGCATTTGGGGGCTGGATTCAGGTGTCCTTTCCTACATACACTCTAAAGGTACGTGCACACTGCGGAATCGCGACAGATAACCCTTCGTGCATTCCGCAGTTGGCACCCGCCGGCAGAGTGATGCAGGCACACATCTCCACACGTGTCATAGACTCCATTCTATGCACGGGCGGATTCCGCTCTCCGTCCAACGTATTCATTCTTTGGATGGACAACGGAATCCACCCGTGCATAGGATGGAGTCTATGACACGGGTAGAGACATGCGCCCGCATCAGTCCGCCGGCGGGTGCCAGCTGCGGAAAGCAAGAAGGGTTATCCTTCGCCATTCCGCAGTGTGCACGTACCCTAAATCTGTAAGTGTACCCTGAGGTACTCTCACAGAGTTTGGAGAATTTCACACCATACCGTGATCTCTTATTGGGACGGTACTGGCGGAAAAGACATGTCTGGGGGGCAGCATACGCTACGCTTCCCCCCAGACACGTCACTGGATGATGAGGACGATGAGGATGAATGGAGGAAAGAAGGATTCCCCCCATTCATCCTCACTGGCTGTTTCGGTGTCGGAGGCAATAATAACGTATCCCTCCGACGCCGAAAACACCCTGGGGGCCATCTTTATACGGGGATTGGTATATGGGGTATGTAGTGGTGTAGTCTCAAACTTTATTCAATGTAGTGTAATGTAGTGTTTTTTACGTGTTTTTTTTTACAGTTAGTATAAAAAAAAAAAACCTACGCCAACAAAGGAGTTGCTGATAAATGCCGCACTTATGTGCGGCACTTATCAGCAGACCGTGGCAGTAGGATATAGAAAAAAAAGACACCCTACGCCAAAAAGGAGGAGTTGCTGATTAGCAGCGCACTTTCGTGCGATGCTGATCAACACTCAGCGGCGATAGAGTGCGGAAAATAGAAAAAAAAAATTTGGGAAAAAAAAAAAAAAAAACTTTCTACATTCTGAACATCCCTGTAGCTGCTGATAAGTATTACACATATCAGCCGCTAGAGGGCAGCAGAGCGCAAAATCCGGAAAATGACGAGGCTGGAGCCGAAAATAGCCGAAAGACGGGGACCGCCGGAAAGATCCGAAGACGCGCCGGAAAGACTGGACGCCGCGAACCCGGAAGACGCCGATCAGGACCCCGGGACAGGTGAGTAATGTACAAATACCTACTCTGGACCCCTCCGCTACCTAGCTGAGGGGTCCAGGGCTGGTATTTATTATTTTGTGGGACTCTGATCGCCGTGCCACCGGCCCGATCGCCGTGAACGGCCGGCCGTTCACGGCGATCGGGCCGGTGGCACGGTGACCACCATTACTTTTTACAGTAATGGCGGTCGGTGCCGTCCTCGGACAGCACCGACCGCCATTTTTTTCCGGGTCATCGAGTCACCGATGACCCGGAAAGGTTCCGATCGCCGCTATTGGCCGATCTGAATTGATCAGCCTATAGCGGCGATCGTAAGCACGGGGGGGGGGGGGGGGGTGTTAACCACCCCCTGTGCCGAGAAGCTATGATGGCCTGCTATGATTTATAGCAGGCCATCTTCCCCGATCGCTGTGTGTGAACACGCAGCGATCGGGGAAACATCGGGCGTAAATTTACGCCCTGATGCGCCAAGTACCAGGTCGTGAGGGCGTAAGTTTACGCCCGATGTCGTTAAGGGGTTAAGGGCCTTAAGGGCCATAATCTAATTACACAGGGCATATTAGCAGATTTCACTGCAAAACTTGCAGTGCGAAGTCTGCTGCAGGTGTGTGAATGCACCCTTAAAAGTGCCTCACAGCACCCCAGTTGGGAGCTGCTTTAAACTGTCGCAGTGTTATCTTGCACAGCGAAAGTTTCTTGTGCAGGTGTGTGTACATGAGGTTGCATGTAAAGTATAGAAACACCAGATGAACAGCCATGTGATTTTGCATGAAGGGGTTAAAGGATGTGTCAAGAGCTCCATTTACTGTATTCACATTCTACTTTCCTGTAAAGCCAACACAGAATGCTTCAGTTCATCTGGTCAAAGGACCAGACTGTTGCCATAGAAAGCTCTCTTGTCCATCTCTTGGGGGCACAAGGCTTTCAAGGTGGTTAGACTACCCACATTCTGACCCCCCACCCCCAAACTGCTTGTACCTTCAGATAGCTGCTTTTAATACAAGATCTGTCCTGGGGTCTGTTAGGCAGGTGATGCAGTTTATGTCCTAAACTTTTAAGCTTGCAGCTCTGAGTCAAACTGGCCTGGCCTAGAGCCTCCCCACCCTCTTCATCATTAGAAATGCCCCTAGAACATTTTCTCCTTTCTGAACAATACACAGGTGCCTTAATCTAGCCCATGTGCCATACTGACACAGGTGATGAATAGTACATTATCTGCCTGGAGCATTCCTAATGATGAAGAGCGCGGGGAGAAGAAACAGAGGGTGTGCAAGTCTAATGCATACACAATCTAGGCCACTGCAATTGCAAGCGTTGGAACAGCTATCAACGCTGAAGACTGGTCCATGATCAGTCCTGCACAATCCTGTTTACTTCCAATACATCTGTTGTGGGCAGAGGAACCTACTTAAAAGATTCCAGCACAAGCTACTTGAAGCAGATATCTACCAGCTTCCAAGTGCCAAGAGCCTGTCACCTCACTTCTGCACTGCCAGAGGGAAGGCCTGATGCAATTCCAAGGTAGTCGAGGATTCCAAGCAATTGAGAGGTTCTATAGCTGCCATCCAGTAAAGGCTAGTTGATAACACACTGCATTAAAGAGGTTAACCAAAGAGCAGAAAAGGTCCTACCCATTCTGCTGCCTGGCACTGCACTCCTTTTGGCCAGCTTGGATGATAATATACCACCATCATGTCTCATCTAAACTGTTTGACATGTTGTGCAGTCAAGGTCACAGTGCCAAGAACCCTACTTAGTCCTGACCCAGCCTCGTACCAGGAGCCTGTCTTCCAATGAGTCGAACTAAACACCAAGGGAAGCTAGGAGTGAAGTGTAACAGGAAGAGCTTACACATGATTAAATAAGTGCATTTAAATATTCTCTTTATTATGCGAAACATTAATAAAACAAACATTGCTACTAGAAAAACATCCATGCGCTTCCAGTAGTTCTAGGAAAATGGAGAAATACATAACAGTTTGTACAAAAGTGCTTAAACCAAGGAAAGATTTACAGTCATACATTGGAGGGGGGGGGGGGGGGGGGGGCTGGAAAAAAAAAAAAAATTAGTGGTTGAACAGTTTAACCCAGGACCAGACTGGACTTTCCTCCAGGAGGGTTTCTTCTGCTGGGTACAGACACAGGTGCAGCTTCTCCAGAAGCTTCTTTTGCAGGCTCTGTTTCTGCAGAGACAGGACACATTTTTAGTTGTCGAAATCTTTAAAGAGTCACTGTTATAACTTCAAAATCTAACAGTAGATTTCGGTGTTTAGTCTTTCAACAAGCTTAAGTCTTAAAATCTGCCTTCAGGAGACTAGACCTGGATTTCTGGCAAGTTCAGCTTTAACAGACCCTGGAAATGAACATTTCTGCTTTAGGTTTGCCATAACTTTATTCCTCACCCCCAACCCCATCTATGGAGTCATAGATCAAAAAAATCCAAATTTTTAAAGTGGTGTTAGGATTTACTCTGTTCATTGTGTTGTATACTTTACATGTTACCTGTATCCCTCAGATTGGTTTAATACCTTCTACAGAGCTGTACTGGGAATTGTAACAGCCTATAGTTTATTGGTACCATGCGTTTGTGTGCTTAACCCTTAGAGGACCGGGCCAATTTCAATTTTTGCATCTTCATTTTTCCCTCCTTGTGCTTAAAAGGCCATAGCACTTGCATTTTTTTTTACCTAGAAACCACCTTTTTCCACCTTTTTTTGCGCCACTAATTGTAGTTTGCAATGACAGGCTGAATTTTTTCATAAAGTACACTGCGACACCAGAAAAAAAAAAAAAAAATTCAAAGTGTGGTGAAATTGGGAAAAAAAAAAACAAATGCATTTTTATTTGGGGTTTTTCATTTTTATGTTGTTCACCCTGGGGTAAAACTGACTTGTTATATATGTTCCTCAAGTAGTTACAGTTACAACGATATGTAACATGTATAACTTTCATTGTATCTGATGGCCTGTAAAAAATTCAAACCATTGTTAACATATATGTTCCCAGGCTTATAGCGCTCCTTTTAGCCTTTGGTCTATGGGGCTGTATGAGGTGTCATTTTACGCCATGATGTCTTCTTTCTATCGGTACCTTGATTGCACATATGCGACTGATCACTTTTTATTACAATTTTTCTGGATTTGATGGGACCAAAAATAAGCAATTTAGCACTTTTGAGATTTTTTTTTTTTTGCACTTACACCATTTACTGTGCGAGATCAAGTATATGATTAATAGTTTGGAAGATTACGCAAGCGGTGATACCAAACATGTTTATTTATAACATGGGAAAAGTGGTGGGGGTGATTCAGACTTTTATTAGGGGAGGGAGCTTTATTAAAAACACTTTATTTTTACTTTTACACTTGTACTAGAAGTCTCTCATGGCGGCTTCTAGTATAAGTGCACTGATCTCTCATACAGATCTATGCTGCATAGATCGATGAGATTGTAGGCACATCGATTGCTTCCGGCTGCTGCAGCCGGAAGCAATAGAGTGCCGAGCCGGGATCAGCCGATGCCGACCCCGGACGAGGTAAGATGTGGATCGCTCCTCCCCACTAGACACCAGGGAATGGCTGCATCAAGTAATCGGATGCAGCTGTCAACTTTGACAGCTGCATCTGATTACTGTATTAGCAGGCATGGCGATCGGACTGTGCCCGCTAATAGCCACAGTCCCGGGCTACGAGCAGCACCCGGGACCACGGCGGCCGTGCTCTGAACCACTGTGGTCCCGGGTGCTGCTCGTAGCCCGGGACCGCGGCTATTAGCGGCCCTGCTCTGCTTGTCTCCAGTGCCGGAATAAGCTTATGGTCTGACTGCAGCTGCTGAAACTATGGTAAGGCAGTGTTTAGCAAGTCTTTCCGGTGCCACTGATAATTGGCATGAATGGTTCGCTGTAAGCTCTATAACTGCCACAAAAATAATCACTCATAAATGGCTATGGGGTTATTAGCAGAACAGTTGTATAAGAATGCAACAGAAGACAATCATGAGGGGTATTATACTCACCGGGTACTTCTGCTTCACCCTAGAAGAACACAAATTGAGATTAGGTTTTTACTGAATGCCCTTTGTAAATCCTACAAGTACTAAGCACATTTGAGAACTCTTAACCTAGTGCTTTTGTTTGTTCAAGGGTAACCATTTACAGTATTTACTGTAAGGTAATTCAGAGATTGAGAGGCACTTATTCCCTTTATTATCTGGCACTAGGTCACGTCATGAGCCTTTCAGTACCCGTGTTTAGACCCAAGTGTGGGCATGCCAGTCATTACAACCACCAAACGAGTGGGAAGCCCAAAGCACAGACCATATCACAGGGACCAAGCAACAAAAGCTTATTTTCCATCCTGGAAGCACATATGGATACATGGAAGGCAACGTGTCTTTTAGATGTCACAGCTAACCATGCCAGCAATTTAGAACTTAAATTTAAAAAATTTAATCTTTTAGCTGCATTTTATTTGGGGGGGGGGGGGGGGGGGGGAAGTTGGCTACAGCTAATCTTCAGCTAAGACTTCAGAGAAGTCTATATTTCCAAAGTTGCATTGTACAAGTTTGATACTAACCGTATGTTCTGCTGCATCACTGTATTCCTCCTGTGTACATGTTGTGTGGCCATCATCTACACAAGTTGCACTTTCCGAAAGCCCTAGAAGACATAGAACATCTTTATTATACACTGCAGGTCAGTAGAAGCAAAGTGTGAGGAGTGCAGAGCAGAATGTACTGACTGAAGTGAAGACTTGAGCCATAAATGTGTGCAATTTTATTGGTTATTTTTTCATAAAATATACAACAAAAAATTTTTTTGCACTAATGTGGTTTACCATGCAAGATCAGGAATGTGATGATTTAAAAAAAAATTATTTCTTTCCATAATAAAATACAAGACTAATTTAGAATTTATTTTTTTACATATTTGTAGTCTCCCTTCTGGCAATACCATGATTGCTAAAGACCAATGCAGTACATATGTACTGCATTGCTCTCTGAACTCAATTGCTACAGGCATGCCTAGCATTGACCACTAAAGCCTTATTCCCACGTTCTATGTTTTACACGTAATGTGGACATGGAAGGCCTGTAAGGGAGGCCCCCCAGTGTAAACCAAAAAGGAAGGGACTAGGTCCATGTTGTATGCGCCCAGGAAGTGCAGCATGGCATAGAGCAAAGAAACAGTGTGATTGCAGTGTACTACACCCGTGAGGTCCTGGGGGTTGTTTGTGGGATAGTAGAAGCCAAAAAGATTCCCTTTAACCCTTTGCACCACAATCTTATTAAGTTTTATATCCATAATTTAGAAATAGTTTTGTTATTTTTTTCCCCATAATGTAACAGCCTGCAAATAAAAAGTTACTAAGAGGTAACAGGGCAGTTACCTCTAAGGCCCAATTATATGCAGTTCCTTATGAGGGTAAATTATTCAGACCTCCCAGACACGCAAGAGGCCCAGAGGAGCCAGGGAAGCAATGGGGACCTGACAGGACTGGGCAGCAGCTCCAACAGCTGAGACTGACCCAGCCAGGATGCCAGTAAGCATGGAGCCTGTACCAATAACCCCAGTCCCATGACAAATCCAGATAACTGTTCCTCCTCAATAAAGGGAAGTGGCAGTGGGTTTACTAGGACCTGACTCCTCCAAAGAATCAATTACCAGAGCAATAGATGGGTACTGGGGTCTGGGAGGTCCGGAGAATAGTTTACCTTAACAAGAAAGTGGACATATTTGTGCTTAAATTTTTTTTTTTAAACCTCTTAAGTTCTTTAGGACATTAGTTACATTAGTCTATGAGATGCCATTACACTTAAAAGTTTTAGCAAGTTTTGCCTCCTACCTAATTTTATATACCTCTGTTAGCTACACTATCTCTTTGCATGACTTTCACCACCACCTTTACATCTCTTGTAAACCATAATTGCTTCCTGCTTTTGACTTATAGTCTAGTTCCTTTTAATATGGCATTTTGGCATAATATGCCATTGAAGTGTCAATGTAGCACAGTCCGCTCCCCACTTTGTCAGTGAAAGTAAGGCTCCACAGGTTTCTTTACCTGGCTCAGATGCACAGGACGTTTGCACTGGCTCATTGTCTGGTATGCCAAATATGTTGGAAGCCATCTTGTGTCGTCTAACAGGTTGTTGCTGCTTTGAACCATCAAGACCGAAAGAGAAACTGGAACCACCACCAGGAGGCCTCAGAACCCTTCAAAAAAAAATTTACTATGTTAACCAATAGGGATGTGAAGCTGTGAGGAAGCACATGCAAGGCAGTCACTGCAGTGACAGCTGTATTCTGTATCCAATTTAGAGATCCCAACTTGACCATTAACACGGCTAGGCTGCTGTCCCCACAATGAGATACATCACTGCAAGGAGACTTGTGAAGATTAGGTGTTACTACAGAGATGGGCAGAGCAGTGCAGTTAGGGGCCAGGGAACCAGACAGGCTAATTTGGATATTACATTAATATACAACTCAGGTACATCGCTTTAGGTTTTTTACCTGAATGGATCAGCACCGGGATACTGGTGGCATGGTCTATTCCTGAGCACTGGCCCGACATGATGCAATGGGTACGGGCCCACTGGTCCACCAGTGTGATGAAACACCCTCTCCTCTGACACGGTTCCATAGATTGTAATGGAGCCACATCAGAGGAGAGGGGAACCTGCAGATAGTTTCCCCCCAGACTAGCCCTTTAAAAAATAAAATAAAGTCTCTCTTCAAAACACATTGACTGGAAGCAATAAGTGGCCACATTGCCCCTATGCTGCCACCAATGGCAATCAGGAACAGCAGGGCTGTACAAGCCCTGCCCTGGCACAGTACATAATCCCTGGCAATACATGTCTCTCCTACAGCATGTTATCTTTATCAATTGTACAACAGGGACACACTGTATGATCAGGCCTCAGGTTATATACTGACATTTACCAGACTTGTCAGGATAAAAACCTCACTGTTGCTGTATTACTATGGTTCCTGCATTTCTTATCTGGTCTAATATAAACCTTCTCACACTATACAGAATTACTTAGGTAATGCATTGAGGTCCTATATGGACACAAATCACAGCTCTGCAGTGTGCTATATTATATAATCTCTTCTGTACAGCTTTTATTAGGATGCTTTCCCACAAACCGCTTTACTGCTGCTTGTTCTTTGGGCAGTACCCAGGTCCAGCCATGCTTGTAAGCTGCACATGTGACACATGTACATTTCTTTTGTTAAATCCTCTCTGGGTACACAGCAGCTGAGCCGCCTCACCCTTCATAACTAGGGCACAAATGTGGACTACTCATTGCCTTCACTATGGGGGGGAAGGAACCAAGACCCCAGCTGACAGCAGCTTTAAGATTCCTAGTGGTAACCCCACCCAGAAAGAAAAATGTACTGTATGTGTGAGCCAGACACAAGGGACAATGAGTCACCCAGTGCACAGTCACACATGGCATCTCCCACATCAGCTACATTAGACCAGAGGAGTCAGCCCCATGGCATCAATAGACAAAGTAGAAAAGGTGGGGCTGCCTGAACACTATAGCAGTGAGTGGCATCTACTGCAGAGGATACAGGCTGCAGTCAGCTCCATGCTGTACAGTGGATGGAAAGCGTTTCAATAAAGCAACAGCCCCTTCTGGGCAGCAGGGTGAGGCTCACAGCTACCGGTCCCTGGAATAGCAGTCAGATATGTAAACCAGGAGCCCATAGACAACAATGTGACCGAGAGAAGAGGGTCCAACCTACCCCCCGCCCTTCTTACCCACTCACCCTAGAGCTTTAACAACTCAACGAGATCAACCATTGAAACAAGATTACATTGCTGCTGTCCACACCCATCTACACAGCAAGCCAACACCGTCAAGAGACTCGAGATAACGTGCAAAGCAGCTTCGTGCTGGCACTTGTAGTACACCCCAATACGTCTCTACCCGGATAGTATTACCTAGAGCTGTTACGGCCCTCGGGGTCAAGACCCTGAAATGTAGAAGTCGTTGTCATCTCGTCTACAGACAGCTACTATCAACCGTAACGAACCGTTACCGCATTTATATTAAGGGACACGCCCCTGATGGTTTCTTATTGGTCGCTTCAAACTCTCCCTCTGATTGGCTGAATGCTGCACAGACGGCTGGCGGTTACTGCTGTCATTGTTATATCAGCGCCGGATTTCTGCGCAATGTCCCGCCTACTGACACAAACCCACCAATCAAAGAAGGAGCCGGTATACGCTGCATTCGCCTATTGGTTAATACGCTCGTCTATTATTTATATATTTTTTTCAGTCTTTCTTTGTGAGGAAATGCTGATGTTCCCCGGCATAGTGAGGTCACGGGAAGTAGCAGTAATCCCTGAAAAATTCTCTGGGTGGGGTGACGGATAATGTCTCGTATGAGTTGTTCATTAGCAATGCGGTACATGCTGCACAGCATGATGTGGAGGAGTTTATAGACTATGGGGATGTGTGTCAGGGCAAGGAACACGACCCTGGAAGCTGGGAGGGGAGGTTTATGGCGCTAGTCTCTTTGTTGCCCATAGCAACCACTCAGCTTTCATTGTACCAGAGTAATAGGATAAAAGGAGAGCTGAGCTGCGATTGGTTTCCATGGACAGCAAAGAGAATCTTACAAGAATGGCTGAACAATTTTTCCCACAGTGCACCCTGTGACTCATGCCCACTCACCCTCATGCCTGGACAGCTGTAGGGTCTCCAGACTGCAGGGAGCAACAGCTGGATGCCATGGTAGATTTTAAAGCGAATGTGCCATCAGGTACACCCATTTAAGGTTGTTCTATAAATTGAGTGGTGCAGGGATGCTGGTGGCGTGGTCCTTTTTTTCAACCACAGGGCTCAGGTCTATTCCCGAGCACCAGCCCGGTCTGAAGCACTGGAGGCGGGCCTGCTGGTCCCTAGTGTGACAAAATCCCCTCCCCTCTGCGACGCAGCTCCATTGATTGTAATGGTGCCACGTCACAGAGGGGAGGGGGTTTCGTCACACGGCGGGCCGGCCTCCAGTGCTTCAGGCCAGTGCTGTGTGGGGGGAACGGGCTGCAGTTCTAAAAAAGGGTCGAGCCACCAGCATCCCCCCCACACTGGTCTATTCATATAAAAAAAAACTTAAAGTGATGTACCTGATGGTATATTTGCTTTAACCCCTAGACGACCCTGGGCGTACCTGTACCTCCAGTGGTCACTAGGGAAGTTCAAAGCAGGGCCGCTCTGAACCGCCGTGATCCCATGTGGTATATATAGCCCGGGACCGCAGCTATTAGCAGGCACTGCGATCTAATTAAGTATTTAGATGTAGCTGTCAAAGTTTACAGCTGCATCTGAATACTTATTGCAGCCCTTCCCTGGTGGTCTAGTGGATGGATCACCCCCGCGACGCGATGGCGGAGGGGTGATCCCTGCATCCGGCACTGGCAGGGGACTGCATCTTAATGGCGCTGATCCCAGCTCGGCACTCTATTGCTTTCGGCTGCAGCAGCCAAAAGCAGTAGAGTGCCTATCTCATTGATCTATGCAGTATTACTATACTGCATAGATCTCAATGAGAGATTAATGTGGCTATGCTAGAAGTCCCACAAGTGTAAAAAAAAAAAAACCTCCCCTATAAAAAAAAGTTTGAATCACCCCCCTTTTCCCACGTTATAAATAAACATGTTTGGTATCGCCACGTGCGTAATCACCCAAACTATTAATTTATTTCATTCCTGATCTCGCACGGTAAACAGTGTAAGCGCACAAAATCCTAAAGTGCAAAATTGCGCATTTTTGGTTGCATCAAATCCAGAAAAATTGTAATAAAAAGCGATCAAAAAGTCCCATATGCGCAATCAAGGTATCGATAGAAAGTACATTTCATGGCACAAAAAATGACACCTCACACAGTTTCATAGACCAAAGGATAAAAGCGCTATAAGCCTGGGAATAGAGCGATTTTAATGAACATATATTTGTTAACAATGGTTAATTAATGGAATTTTTTAAAAGCCAGCAGATAAAATAAAAGTTATACATGTTACATATCGTTGTAATGACTTGAGGAACATATATAACAAGTCAGTTTTACCCCATGGCAAACGGCGTAAAACAAACAAAAAATCTTTTTTTTTTTTTTTTTTCTCAATTTCACCACACATTGGATTTTTTTCTGCTTTTGCAGTGTACTTTATGGCATAATACAATTAGTGGTGCAAAAAAAAAAAGGGCTCATGTGGGTTTCTAGGTGAAAAAATGCAAGTGCTATGGCCTTTTAAGCACGAGGAGGAAAAAAACGAAAACGCAAAAATTTAAATTGGCCTGGTCCTCTAAGAGTTAAAGGGAAATGCTAAATAGGTATGTGACCAGGACAGAAGGCAAAATACCCCCACTTATACTGATGCGTTTTTGCAGCCTTGGGCTCAAATAAAAGCAAATCCAACTTTTTCCCACTCATTTTGCACTCAGTGTCCCATAATGACAAAGTGATAACAGCATGTTAGAAATCTTTGCTTATATACTGGTTAGGAAAAATTTAAATTTTGCATTGACATAAGAATTCAGATTCTTTATAAAGTACAGTGATTGCCAGTGATTCCGGCCTCTGGTCTTCTTGGGTATAAGGCCACAAGGATTATATACCTGCATTTGGGGAATTTCTGCCATTCTTTGCAGATCTCCTGAAGCTCTGATAACTTTGAGGGTGAATGGGGGCTGTCAGTGGATGCCAATGTCACATCTCTCCACAGATGTTCAATTGGATTTAAGGGTACAAACCCACACACTGTATACACAGCAGATACACAACAAATACGCAGCAAATACCCAGCAGATTTGTTGGTACAGATTTGATGCTGTGTTCAGTTATTTAGATCTAATCTACTGCGTATTTGCTGCGTATCGCAGCAGTAAATACGCTGCTTATACGGTGTGTGGGTTTATACCCTAAAGGAGATTTCCGGGCAAAGGTAAAAATCCAGGTAGGGCTGGAGGTGGTGGGAGCATAATAATGAAGTGATTTTTACTAGATGAGCAAATTTACTGTACAACTGAAGCAAATCGCTTCATTAGCTCGGCAATCTGCTTATCAGCCTGCTGCCCTTGAAGTCTCTGCTGCTCCACCCAGGGTGCCTGGAAAGCTTTTCCAAGAACCCTGGGTGGAGCAGCATGGACGTTAAAAGCAGCAGGCTGATAAGCAGATTGCCGAGCTAATGAAGTGATTTGCTTTGTTTGTACTGTAAATTCACTCATCGCTAATACTCACCCATCCCAATGCCCACACAGCTTCAGGATGCGTCTGCAGTCACTGACTTGCTGAACAGTTCAGCCTTCCCTCTACTCTGATAATCTCCTGTCATAGCTGCTGAAAAACACCCCCACAACAGTAGTGTAGCAATAGGGAGCACAACAGTCGCAACTGTGACCAGGCCGATTCACTAGAAGGACCTCCTGGCCCCTTCATCACCTGCTATCAGCCTACAGTTCTCCTGAATTGTTAAAATGAACAAACAACCTGAAGGGCGAGTGAGTTGGCCCCAATATCTTACAGCTCCCCGACACTGTGCCCATCAGTTTTCAGCAGGTAAATTCAAAATCTTGCAGCTCAGGCACAAGTGCTTGATTGGCAGCCTGAGTGCCTGGCTCTGCATTAAGTTTCCATTGCTCAGACTGCCAATCAAGCGTGAGTGGCTGGGAAGAGAGCAGAGGCAATGTAACTACATGCCGCTGCGGCTCTGCTCTAATGCCAAGTTGCTGGCGCAGAAACAGACAATTGGGACTGCCGGGCAGCCATAAAGTACTATTCCAACTCACTTTCCCTCAGGGAGATGAATGGTTGCCTTCGAAATATACAGGGAACTGAAAGGAGCAAGAGTACAGGCTGCACTCCCTCTATGTAATTGTATCAGCATAATTAGTTGAAAAGTCAGGTGCTGGCAGAAGTAAGTACCCTCTTCCCGTGTAATGCAAACAACATTCAGAACCAAACAGAAAAGGCCAGAGCAACAGAGCAGTGCTGGAACTGGGATAGTGAGCATTACCAAGTGGACATAGCCACAGACTGAGAAGCAATGATTAGAGGGCAGAGTGGCACAGTGCATTAAAGGCAAGTGGCACAGTACTTTAGGGAAATGGTAGCACAGTAAACTAGATGGGATATTGACGCAGTATATTAGGAGAACAGTTACACGATATAGAAAAGGGAACAGTGGCACAGTTAACTAGAAGGGGTAGTGGCACAGTACATGACGATACAGAGGCACAGTACTTTAGAGAGACATTGCAACCATACACTAGAGGGAGCAGTGGCACAGTACAATAGATGGGACAGTCGCACAGTACATAATTACATAATAAGATTGAAAAAAAGACACATGCCCATCAAGTTCAACCAAGGGAGGGAAGGGGGATGGATGATGAATACATTCTATATGTATACTGTGGACATGTCACTGGCAAAGTGCTCGAGGGGATGTACATCTCACCCAGGTTAATACGTGGCGTGAGATGGTGAGTCCAGGAGGCATCTGTGCTCAGCAGTGTTATACTGCTGAGCTATTATTTATTATTGCCGGGCCTGGACTTACATGGAATGGCAGGTAGGTTTTTGGTAGTGGGACTTGCCATTCCCTTCCCCCCGATCCAGGTAAGGTGTTGGGGTCAGGTGTCTCTGACCCTAATCAGCCTGACAAGGTAAAAGCCCTGCAGAGGATCCAGTGTTTGCTCTCAGCCAGGGGTGAACAGCCTGCATGCTGATTCTCCTGGGAGCAAGGAATACAGACGCTGCTGGAGCATATATATACCCTGCGGTATCCAGGTGAAAGACGCACTGTTTGTCTAGTGTCAGATAGGTGAAGAAACCTGTTAGTAAGCGCCCAGACGGGCAAGACCTTTTTGTTTGTTTTATTCTTAAAGCACGGTGCTGCTGTGTTTTGTTTGGTGGACTGTTTATGCTGCAAATAAACGCCAAGCTGTTATTTTACAAGTCCAACTCTGCTGTAAACTGTGTCCAAACACACCATCCCCCGGGAAGATCCCTACAATACATATTATTTCGTTGAAAGAACTTGCTTGATTGAACCCTTGTCTTTTTAGGGGGTTTTACCTAGAACATCTTTTCAACATTTTTGTAGGGGCCATTTATATATTTTAAGCAAATCTGTACCCACAATCTGCCCCCAGCCGCTTGTACCTTCAGATAGCTGCTTTTAATCCAAGCTCTGTCCTAAAGTCCGTTCAGCAGATGATGGAGTTATTGTCCTAAAAACAGCTTTTAAACTAGCGTTGTCGTGTCAAACTGGCGTGGCCTAGAACACCTGTGCTCTAGGCCTGCGCTGCCTCTCTGTTCTTTCTCCCTGCCCTCCTCGTTATTAGGAACGCCCCGGGTGGGATTCCTCTTCCCTGTCCTGTTAGTTTTACGGCTTGCTACAGTGCATGTGCAGGAGTTTGAAAACTCTGAAGAGGAGGAATCCTTCCCGGGGGCGTTCCTGATGACAAGGAGGATGGGACGGGATGCTCTAGGCCACACCAATTTGACACGGCGCAGCTAGTTTAAATTTTTTTTTTTTAGGACAATAACTGCATCACCTGCCGAATGGACCCCAGGACAGAGCTTAGATTAAAAGCAGCTATCTGACAGTACAAGTGGTTTTGGGGGGTAGATTGTGAGTACAGATTCTATGTTTCTGTCTTGAGAGTTCATACTGTATTAACAATATAATGCAGGCCTTAGAAGCAGCTTATTGACTTTATGTTTTGTTCTGTAGTCTATTATCTAAAAGTACACCCAAATCCTTCCCTACCAGTGACTCTCCCAGTTTAACTATCCCTAGGACATATGATGCATGCAAGTTATTAAAACCCACATGCATAATTTTACATTATCCATGTTGAACCTCATTTTTCAAGTGGATGCCCAAACACTTAGGTAGAGATTTATCAAACTGGTGTAAAGTAGAATTTTCTCAGTTGCCCCTAGCAACCAATCAGATTCAGACTTTCATTTTCCAAAGAATCTGTAAGGAATGAAAAGTGGAATTTGATTGGTTGCTAGGGGCAACTGAACATCTGCATATCTTCCAGAGACTGTACATACTGCAAAGCTTAGTGTCATCTGCAAAGATAGAAACATTGCTGTTAATTCCATCCCCATACCATTAACAAAGAAGTTAACAAAAGTGGGCCCAGCTCTAAACCTTGGAGTACACCACATAACCGGGGAAACCTTGGTGTACATCATTAACCTTGGCCTACATCAAGCAATAATCTATTCATCTCTCCATCTCTTTTACCCAATGATCTAACTCCTCCTGCTGTCCTCTTTCTATATATCAGAGCCGTCTATCCTTCTATCAGAGGCTCCCTGGACGATCTTTTTTCAGCATGGTTCAGCCGACATCGTGCATAATGGCTGATCATTGCCTTTTAACACTAGCTATTACACCAAGCTTTTATCGGCTAAATACAGCCGATAATCGCTTGGTGTAATAGGGTCTTTATTGATCACAGTTGGTGCTGAGATCTGCTGCAATCCCAAGATACAACCGGGGGACTATGGAGTAGTGATGTCACGATACCAGAATTTTGAGTTCGATACCAATACTTGATTTTTTAGTTCGATACTCAATACCAGTTCGATACCTCGAAAAAAAATACAACCCCCCCCTTATAAGATCAGCACCCTCCTCTCCTGACATCCTCTGTGCTGTTGTGACGTCCCCTATAGATCAGCACACTCCTCTCCTGACATCCTCTGTGCTGCTGTGACCTCCCCATAGATCAGCACACTCCTCTCCTGACATCCTCTGTGCTGCTGTGACCTCCTCTATAGATCAGCACACTCCTTTCCTGACATCCTCTGTGCTGCTGTGACCTCTCATAAGATCAGCACACTCCTTCCTCTCCTGACATCCTCTGTGCTGCTGTGACCTCCCCTATAGATCACCACCCTCCTCTCCTGACATCCTCTGTGCTGCTGGGACGCTGGGACCTCCCCTATAAGATCAGACCCCTCCTCTCCTGACATCCTCTGTGCTGCTGTGACCTCCTCTATCGATCAGCACACTCCTTTCCTGACATCCTCTGTGCTGTTGTGACGTCCCCTATAGATCAGCACCCTCCTCTCCTGACATCCTCTGTGCTGCTGTGTCCTCCCCTATAAGATCAGCCCCCCTCCTCTCCTGACATCCTCTGTGCTGCTGTGACCTCCTCTATAGATCAGCACACTCCTTTCCTGACATCCTCTGTGCTGTTGTGACGTCCCCTATAGATCAGCACACTCCTCTCCTGACATCCTCTGTGCTGCTGTGACCTCCCCATAGATCAGCACACTCCTCTCCTGACATCCTCTGTGCTGCTGTGACCTCCCCATAGATCAGCACCCTCCTCTCCTGACATCCTCTGTGCTGCTGTGACCTCCCCATAGATCAGCACACTCCTCTCCTGACATCCTCTGTGCTGCTGTGACCTCCCCATAGATCAGCACACTCCTCTCCTGACATCCTCTGTGCTGCTGTGACCTCCTCTATAGATCAGCACACTCCTTTCCTGACATCCTCTGTGCTGCTGTGACCTCTCATAAGATCAGCACACTCCTTCCTCTCCTGACATCCTCTGTGCTGCTGTGACCTCCCCTATAGATCACCACCCTCCTCTCCTGACATCCTCTGTGCTGCTGGGACGCTGGGACCTCCCCTATAAGATCAGACCCCTCCTCTCCTGACATCCTCTGTGCTGCTGTGACCTCTATCGATCAGCACACTCCTCTCCTGACATCCTCTGTGCTGCTGTGACCTCCCCTATCGATCAGCACACTCCTCTCCTGACATCCTCTGTGCTGCTGTGACCTCCCCTATAAGATCAGCACCCTCATCTCCTGACATTCTTTGTGCTGCTGTGACCTCTCCTATAAGATCAGCCCCCTCCTCTCTTGACATCCTCTGTGCTGCTGTGACCTCCCTATAAGATCAGCCCCCTCCTCTCCTGACATTCTCTGTGCTGCTGTGACGCTGTGACCTCCCCTATAAGATCAGCCCCCTCCTCTCCTGACATCCTCTGTGCTGCTGTGACCTCCCCTATAAGATCAGCCCCCTCCTCTCCTGACATCCTCTGTGCAGCAAGGGACCAAACATTGTGTTTATTGGGGACAGCATGGGGTGGGGGGGGCAGTAGTGGGCAGATTGACGGGGGGGATCCAGGTTGGGTGAACAGTCCAGGGCCCAGGGTACATTTAATCCGCCACTGAGTACAGACTACAACCCCCACACTGCAGGGAGCTGGTGAAGGCTGCCAGGTCTGGACAGACAAGAGAGGGTTACTCTGCCTGGCAGGTCAGTTCCTGTCAGAGGGCAGGGGTTTAAGGGCAGGAATGTTAGGGGCACACTAGAGGGCAGGGATGTGGGGGGGGGGGCACACCAGAGGGCAGGGATGTGGGGGGGGGCACACCAGAGGGCAGGGATGTGGGGGGCACACCAGAGGGCAGGGATGTGGGGGGGGGGGCACACCAGAGGGCAGGGATGTGGGGGGGGGGGGCACACCAGAGGGCAGGGATGTGGGGGGGGGGGGCACACTGGAGGGCAGGGATGTGGGGGGGGCACACCAGAGGGCAGGGATGTGGGGGGGGGGCACACCAGAGGGCAGGGATGTTTGCAATGTCTGCACACATCCCCTGCTCTCACTCACTGCGGTACCACTCAAAGCATGAGGCTTGTCAAAGCAGAGGGGAGGGGGGATTTGTAAAGGGAGTTTAAGGTGGAACAGACAGCCTGAACCTTGGCCAGCAGGAAGATTAACCTTTGCTGCTGGCCAAGATTCAGGCGGTCTGTTCCACCTTAAATTAGCTCCCTTTACAAATCCCCCCTCCCCTCAGCTCCGGGAAGCTCCCAGCTGTCAGGTCTCCGTTCCTCCGTGCATATTCATGTGTGCACACTCAGGGGGACAGGAGGCTGAGATGTGACGGGCTGCAGGTCATTAGCAGCGGGGGGTCTGTTACACATAGTAGCCGACCCCCACTGCTTCTGGAGAGGCTCAGGATGGGTCAGAGGCCGCTGTCAGTTGTGACAGCGGCATCTGCACAGTTATATAGCCGGCACATGCGATCGCTGTGTGCCGGCTATAACTTCTCACTGCAGTGAGCGGAGGAAGGGGCGGGCGGAGGAGGAGGAAGGGGCGGGCGGAGGAGGAGGAAGTGACGCCAGGGGGCAGGGGGCAGCACACAGAGAACATGGCCGGCGCTTAGCTAGCCGCCGGCCATGTTCACTGCTCTATACTTTATATTAAGCTGCGTTATTAGGCAGCTTAATATAAAGTATCGATACCAGGAAATCCTGGTACCGAATCGTTTTTTTGCCCGAAATATCGATAGTAGTATCGATATTTCGGTGCATCGTGCATCCCTACTATGGAGTGTGCACCAGTGTGTTTCAACCACCAGATGGCTGAACATCCAACTCTGTTGCTCAAGACTCTAAGGGCCACATGTATCATCCGGCGAATGGATGATTTTCGGCGGAAAGTGCCGATTTGCGTCTTTTTTTTAAGCAAAAATGGCGGATTTGCGAATAAAATATTCGCAAATCGGCACTTTCCGCCGACTACGCCAGGGGGCGGAAAGGGGGCGGAGAGTGGGCGGAACGGAGGGCGCGGACTCAGAGTCCGCGCGATTTATCATCCGTTCCGCCAAAATGTACGCCGAAAACCTACTCCAGTCCTCAGCTGGCGTAGGTTTTCGGCGGTGCGCAACGGCGCGCACGGGATTTATGTAGAGGCAGTCCGCCTCTACATAAATCTCCGTAGCACCGGAGCTGCGGGGGCATTTTTACGTCCGGCGTAAAAAACGCCGGACTTAAAGGAGAAGTCCGGCCAAAATTAATTTTTGATATGTTGTTACTTATGAAAAGTTATACAAATTTCTAATGTACATTAATTATGGGAAATGCACATATAGGGCTATTTCCCTTAATTTAGTAGATCAGGAAGTGTTAGAAATATCTCTGAAGAAGTGACGTCACGACCCAGGGTGTAATTCCTATGGAGTGTCCAGCAGGGGGCGCTCTCTATATAGAAGTCTATGGGACTTTATTGTTTCTATGGGTTTCTATGTAATGTAATGTAATGTAGTGTACAGTGCTTTATTGAATGAATATATCTATGGAATACTTTGGGGAGCAAGTGTCCTTGCTCCCCAAAGTATTGCATAAATGTATTCATTCAATACATTCAATACACAGTAAGCCCGCCGATCCGCCGCATTTCCGCCGAATTTCCGCCGCATTCCCGCCGATCCGCCACACGCTGATCCGCCGCATTCCCGCCGATCCAGACCATATACATTGAACTACAGCTCCCATCATCTGCTTCTAGTATGAACAGGTGATGGGAGCTGTAGTTGGGTAATGGATATGACATGCCGCCGGGCGCCGGGGGGAGCCGCTCAGTACACAGGAGCTCTCCCCCCTCCTCCTCCTCCTTCCGTGATAACTTCCGCCTATACCAATGCTGACTCCTTGCCTGGCCGCCGCTCTCCGCTCACATATACCGGCTCCCGGCATCAGCGCGGACACCAGGATGCATCGGGAGCCGGTATATGAGAGCGGAGAGCGGCGGCCAGGCAGGGAGTCAGCATTGGTATAGGCGGAAGTTATCACGGAAGGAGGAGGAGGAGGGGGGAGAGCTGCTGTGTACTGAGCGGCTCCCCCTGCGCCCGGCGGCATGTCATATCCATTACCCAACTACAGCTCCCATCACCTGTTCATACTAGAAGCAGATGATGGGAGCTGTAGTTCAATGTATATGGTCCGGATCGGCGGGAATGCGGCGGATCAGCGTGTGGCGGATCGGCGGGAATGCGGCGGAAATTCGGCGGAAATGCGGCGGATCGGCGGGCTTACTGTGTATTGAATGTATTGAATGAATACATTTATGCAATACTTTGGGGAGCAAGGACACTTGCTCCCCAAAGTATTCCATAGATGTATTCATTCAATAAAGCACTGTACACTACATTACATTACATAGAAACCCATAGAAACAATAAAGTCCCATAGACTTCTATATAGAGAGCGCCCCCTGCTGGACACTCCATAGGAATTACACCCTGGGTCGTGACGTCACTTCTTCAGAGATATTTCTAACACTTCCTGATCTACTAAATTAAGGGAAATAGCCCTATATGTGCATTTCCCATAATTAATGTACATTAGAAATTTGTATAACTTTTCATAAATAACAACATATCAAAAATTAATTTTGGCCGGACTTCTCCTTTAATAAATGCCTCCCTAAGGGTATGTGCACACTGAGGAAAACACGCAGAGGACTTGCGGTGGATTCAACTGCTCGTCCCCCTGCGCTCCCGCTTAACTTTCCGCCTGTGCCGTAGACTCCATTCTATGGTCAGGCAGATTCTGCCGTCCTCCCAAAGAATGAACAGGCGGAGAGTGAAGCAGGAGCGCGCAGGGACGAGCAATGGAATCCAGTGCACGTCCTCTACGTGTTTTCCTCAGTGTGCACATACCCTCATAAAATGAATGACTAAGGCCTTATTCACACGTCCCGTAAGGTTGATGTAATTGCGGATCCGTAATCGGGGTTCAACTTAGAGCACATTAATTTCTATTGGGCTATTCACACAGTCCATTTTAATTTTGATCTGTAATCCATTCTGTAATAAAAATAAAACATGCTTTAGTGCGGATTGTGATTGTGCTATGGATTACCAATAGAAGTCTTTAAAAAAAAAAAAAAAAAAAATTATGCTTTTATTACCTTTTCAGTAAAATGAGAAAGAAAGTTACAGAAAGGAGAAGGGGAGGGAGAAGTTTAAGAGTAGTAGCAATCAGTAAAGATACATTAGCCATGTAAACATATGACATTTAGATTCCATTTTATTATACAAATTAGGAACACAGATTACTATGTTCTATTTGAATTATTTGAGTATCACAATACCTGAACAAAAGAGGGGGGGGGGAGACCTGGGCACCCAGTGTGGGGGGTGGGGGGTGGAGAGATTCACATCATGGGAACATAATGGTCAGATCAGGAGTTAGCTGTGTTTAATATGCAATGGGTCTTCCCCAGCTACTTCCTGCTCCAAGTACCAGGTAGTAGAATGAAAGCATTGTTTCAATTTGTTCCTGATATGAAGGGGAAGAATAGGGATGAATCTTTCCCAGGTGTGGAAGAACTTCTGCACCCTCTTTACTTTAAAGTGACACTGTCACCCCCATTATTCATTTTTCAATCTTTAAAGATGTGTGTAACCCGCAAATAGCTCTCTGCATACCTTTTTGTATTTTTTTTTTTCATGAGGCGGGTTGCTGAGAAATTATAACTTTGCTGAGTGTCTTCTAGCGCCACTGGGCGGGGCTTAGTCCCTGAAGCGCCACATAGCCCCGCCCAGTACATCGCCGTTGACCCCGCCCCCTTTGGCGCGTCATATCTTCCGGCCGACGCTCACAGTCTTGAGTACTCCAGGACGTCGGTGACGTGCGCGTCCACATCCCCCTGCGTCCGTCAAGTGATGCGCAGGCGCAGAAGGTGACCACCGGGTCACCCACATCCTGCGGATTATACCAGCCGCACAGTCCCTTGCTGTTCCGAACGCTCCTGAGCCCTCGCTGTGGCTGTGAATCTCCTCACAGCCAGCAGCGAGGCGCGGAGATGCGGAGGTTCTTTTCGGCGCATGCGCAGTGCAAGGTGGACGCCGCAGTGCGTCTGCGAACTATCTCTGCACCTCGCTGCTGGCTGTGAGGAGATTCACAGCCGCAGCGAGGGCTCAGGAGCGTTCGGAACGGCGAGGGACTGTGCGGCTGGTATAATCAGCAGGATGTGGGTGACCCGGTGGTCACTTTCTGCGCCTGCGCGGCACTTGACGGACGCAGGGGGATGTGGACGCGCACGTCACCGACGTCCTGGAGTACTCAAGACTGTGAGCGTCGGCCGGGAGATATGACGTACCAAAGTGGGCGGGGTCAACGGCGATGTACTGGGCGGGGCTATGTGGCGCTTCAGGGACTAAGCCCCGCCCAGTGGCGCTAGAAGACACTCAGCAAAGTTATAATTTCTCAGCAACCCGCCTCATGAAAAAAAAAACTACAAAAAAGTATGCAGAGAGCTATTTGCGGGTTACACACATCTTTAAAGATTGAAAAGTGAATAATGGGGGTGACAGTGTCACTTTAAGAAGGGAGGATTCTATCCAGTCCATACGGAAGAGGTATACAATTTTCTCCAAAAAGAGTTGCATGGTGGGCGGAGCAGTTGATATCCAGCAGCTTAAAATGGTTTTGCAAGCTGCTGCAGATACGTAGAACAGCATCTTCTTCTTATCCCGCACTAGTCATGTGGAGGAGTTGTACCGAAGAGACACCATTGAGGTGTGAGGGTGCACATAAGGTGGAGATGAGTGGAGAGGAAGGTTTTTATCTGGTTCCAGGATGTTTGGATATGTTGGCAGGACCACAGGCAGTGAAGAAGGTCGGTGTGAGGGGCACCACACTTGGGGCAGGTATGATCCGTGGTGTTGCCACTAAGCGAGCCTGTGTGGGGATATGTGGGCTCTATGAGCTATTTTGTATGACATCTCCCACAGTCGACCACTGTGATCTTGGGTACTACCGAAGTATAGTTTGAAATGCCCGACTTTACACTTTCGTAGGTCAGCCACTGGTAGTATTTGGTGATCTGCTTATCTTCCAACTGCGTGGTGGTGTTCAGGTTTAAGAAGGGGTCTTGCTTTTGGTGAAAATTGGGGTTGTTTGTCAGTGGTAATAATTGAGAGTGCTGGGGGTTAAGGGAAAGAATATGTCTGCTTTTGGTCCAAGTTCTCCACGCTGTATGGAGGAGTGGGTTTTGCTTTGCTTCCAAGGGAAGATCAAAATGAGAGGAGTGAAGGAAATTAGTGAGGGAAATGTCCGGGGGGAATTGTTGGCCAGGGCCGGCCTTAGGGTAAATGGCGCCCTGTGCCAAACCTTTTTTTCGGCGCCCCCCCCCCCCCCCCCACACACACACACACAGCTATAGGCTGGGTTCACACTATGTATATTTGAGGCTGTATTTGGTCCTCATGTCAGGTCCTCATAGCAACCAAAACCAGGAGTGGATTGAAAACACAGAAAGGATCTGTTCACACAATGTTGAAATTGAGTGGATGGCCGCCATATAACAGTAAATAACGGCCATTATTTCAATACCACAGCCGTTGTTTTAAAATAACAGCAAATATTTGCCATTAAATGATGGCCATCCACTCAATTACAACATTATGTGAACAGAGCCTTTCTGTGTTTTCAATCCACTCCTGGTTTTGGTTGCTATACAGCCTCACAAATACAGCCTCAAATATACATAGTGTGAACCCAGCCTTAAAGTAACATAATGCTTCCTGCCCTCCAGACAACACCCATCCCCCCCGCCATGCATACAACTACCTTACCCCTCAGCCATACACACAACTACTCTGCCCCCCAGCCATAAATGCAACTACCCCTCCGCCATTCACACATCTACCCCCTCCAGCCATATACACAACAACCAACCCTTCCAGCCATACACACAATTATCACCCCCAGCCCCCCACACAAATACCACACTTAGCCCCCAAACAACTACCACCCCCAGCTCCCCAAACTACCACCCCAGCCCCCCACACAGCTACCCACAAATACACATAGACACACACAGCACATGTAGACACACACAGCACACATAGACACATACATACACACAGCACATGCAGACACACACATAAGCCTCCACGCCAAGGGTCTATTCATACAAGGGCAGGTACACTAAGGATTTTCTGCAGCAGGTTTGAGTGCAGAAAATCTGCAGTCTATCAGCAAAGTGGAAAGGAAACTTAAAGGGCTGATATGGTTCCCAGGAGCGCTGTATAAAGCTCCTGCAGAAGCCGTGGCATGTACCGGCCACGGCTACTGCAAAAGCTTTATACCAGAGAAAAACACGTTTTATTCCCTTGGTGCGTGACAGGCAGAGGCAGGGAGGTAGTCACCTGGGTGGCTCACCGTCTGTGTCTAGTCACCACTCTCTGCCTGTCAGCACGCTCTGAGGGATGATTGACCGGCAGAGAGGTATGTTACTGGCCTCTCCAGCCTCCGCCCAGATGACTACCTTCCCGCTTCTGCCAGTTGTGCCCTTGGGGAATAGAACTCATTTTTCTCCAGTATAAAGCTTCTGCAGCAACTGCGGCCGGTATGTCCTGCGACTGCTGCAGGAGCTTCATACAGCGCTCCTGGGAACCATATCAGCCCAATTGGGCTGATTGGTTCCCTTTAAATGGTTCCCTTTAAATGTCTTCTTCTATGTACACACAGACACATGACAGAGCTATGTACACACACACACGACAGAGCTATGTACACACACACACACACACACACACACGACAGAGCTATATACACACACACACACACACATGACAGAGCTATGTATACACACACACACACATGACAGAGCTATGTACACACACACACATGACAGAGCTATGTACACACACAGACACGACAGAGCTATGTACACACACACACACGACAGAACTATGTACACACACACACACGACAGAGCTATATATACACACACACCTACATGACAGAGCTATGTATACACACACACACACACATGACAGAGCTATGTACACACACACACACACATGACAGAGCTATGTACACACAGACACATGACAGAGCTATGTACACACACACACACGACAGAGCTATGTACACACACACACGACAGAGCTATGTATACACACACACACACACACACGACAGAGCTATATACACACACACACACACACATGACAGAGCTATGTATACACACACACACACATGACAGAGCTATGTACACACACACACATGACAGAGCTATGTACACACACAGACACATGACAGAGCTATGTACACACACACACACGACAGAGCTATGTACACACACACACACGACAGAACTATGTACACACACACACACGACAGAGCTATATATACACACACACCTACATGACAGAGCTATGTATACACACACACACACACATGACAGAGCTATGTACACACACACACACACATGACAGAGCTATGTACACACAGACACATGACAGAGCTATGTACACACACACACACGACAGAGCTATGTACACACACACACGACAGAGCTATGTATACACACACATGACAGAGCTATGTACACACACACACACGACAGAGCTATGTATACACACACACACACACACACATGACAGAGCTATGTACACACACACATGAAAGAGCTATGTACACACAGACACATGACAGAGCTATGTACACACAGACGTGACAGAGCTATGTACACACACACACACACATGACAGAGCTATGTACACACACACATGACAGAGCTATGTACACACACACATGACAGAGCTATGTATACACACACACACACACGACAGAGCTATGTACACACACACACACACATGACAGAGCTATGTACACACACACACACATGACAGAGCTATGCACACACACACACACACACACACACATGACAGAGCTATGTACACACACACACACACACACACATGACAGAGCTATGTACACACACACACACACACATGACAGAGCTATGTACACACACACACACACATGACAGAGCTATGTACACACACACACACACATGACAGAGCTATGTACACACACACACATGACAGAGCTATGTACACACACACACACACATGACAGAGCTATGTACACACACACACACACACACATGACAGAGCTATGTACACACACACACACACACATGACAGAGCTATGTACACACACACACACACACATGACAGAGCTATGTACACACACACACACACACACACATGACAGAGCTATGTACACACACACACATGACAGAGCTATGTACACACACACACATGACAGAGCTATGTACACACACACACATGACAGAGCTATGTACACACAGACACATGACAGAGCTATGTACACACAGACACATGACAGAGCTATGTACACACACACACACACATGACAGAGCTATGTACACACACACACATGACAGAGCTATGTACACACACACACGACAGAGCTATGTATACACACACATGACAGAGCTATGTACACACAGACACACAACAGAGCTATGTACACACACACACACGACAGAGCTATGTACACACACACACATGACAGAGCTATGTATACACACACATGACAGAGCTATGTACACACACACATGACAGAGCTATGTACACACACACACGACAGAGCTATGTACACACACACACGACAGAGCTATGTACACACACACACACGACAGAGCTATGTACACACACACACGACAGAGCTATGTACACACACACACACATGACAGAGCTATGTACACACACACACATGACAGAGCTATGTATACACACACACACACGACAGAGCTATGTACACACACACACACACACGACAGAGCTATGTACACACACACACACATGACAGAGCTATGTACACACACACACACACACATGACAGAGCTATGTACACACACACACACACATGACAGAGCTATGTACACACACACGACAGAGCTATGTACACACACACACACAGAGCTATGTACACACACACATGACAGAGCTATGTACACACACACACACACACACACGACAGAGCTATGTACACACACACACACACACACACACAGAGCTATGTACACACACACATGACAGAGCTATGTACACACACACACACACACACACACACAGAGCTATGTACACACACACACATGACAGAGCTATGTACACACACACACACACACACACACACACACACACAGAGCTATGTACACACACACATGACAGAGCTATGTACACACACACACAGAGCTATGTACACACACACACACACATGACAGAGCTATGTACACACACACACACACACACACACACAGAGCTATGTACACACACACACATGACAGAGCTATGTACACACACACACACACACAGAGCTATGTACACACACACACACACACACACACACACAGACAGGCCCATCACACAGACATTCACAGACACTTACTTTTCATGCTGGCCTCCAGGCTCCAGGCCTGCACTTATCTCCATCTTCCTCTCCTCATGACTCTGCAGCCTGCAGGCCTTCCCCCTTACCTTCTGCACGGACTGCAGAGCTGTATAAAGGAGGGGGCAGACATCACTGCAGGGGGAGGGGGACCAGGACAGAGAAGAGGGGGCCCACAGCTCTTCACTGGATCTTCTGTGGTATGTCCAGCCTGGGAGCTGCTGAGAGGGAGGGGGGGCATCCACGGAGAGTGCAGGAGGGGGAGGGGGGATGGAGCCGGTCTCTTCCCTCTGTCTGGCAGCTGCTGGAGCCTCCTCAATCCAGCAGGGGCCCTCAGCAAGCCCACCAGGCATAAAAGAGGGCGGGCGGCCAGCTGGAAGGGCGCTCCAGCAGACAGGCAGCACATCTAACGTCCATAGATGTGCAGTGCAGCTCTCTATCTGCCAGAGCGCCCCCTAGCTGGCCGGGAGTGAGGCAACCTGTGCAATTGCACAGGTCGCACACCCCAAAGGCCGGCCCTGTTGTTGGCCAAGTGTGGAGTCCGTATAGACCGAGGATTGTGTTATCCAGTCCCCTATTATTCTTAATTGTGCTGCTAGGTTACATAGCAAGATATTGGGGAAGTTGATGCCTCCGTGTGACTTGCGTTTTTGGAGTATATGAAGTCCTATCCTGGGTCTTTTGCGGTTCCATATAAATGAGCGGAAATGAGCGTTAATGATCCTCACATCTTTGGCTCGAAGAAGCAGTGGGAGAGATTGTAGGATATACAGTAATTTAGGGAATATTACTAGCTTAATTAGGTTGGCTCTACCCATGAAGAAGACGGTGAAGTGTTTCCATGTTAGCTGTGTCTCCAGATATTTCTGGAAAGGGCGTATATTTTGGATGTAAAGCTGGGATGGTTTTCTGGTGATTATTCCTAGATAGGGTATAGAGGTTGTGCACCAATGAAAGTCGTATTGTGTTGTCCATGACTGTTTTGTGGGTCCTTTTAACAGGAGGGCTGAGGACTTGCTGGTGTTTATGGTAAAGCCCGATAGAGGCCCATAGACCGACAGGTCCGACATGATAGCGGGCAGGAAGGTTTGAGGATCTGAGATGAACAAAAGAATGTCATCTGCAAAGGCAATTTTCAAAGGGAATTCCCATTGCTAATTCCAGTGTAGTGGGTGTTAGAATGAAGACGCCGTAGTAAGGGGTCAATAGATAAATTGAACAGTAGGGGGGATAGGAGGCATCCCTGTCGGGTACCACGGTGGATCTCTATGGGGGAGGAGTTACATCCGTTGACGGTCTATACAGTTTGGAAGCATTGTTGAGTGATGGATAGGAAAGACAAAAAGCGATTTCCAAATGATCTATGTCTCAGGACTGTATTTAGGAATGGCCAGGCAACTGAGTCGAAGGCCTTGTTTGCGTCGAGTCCTAATAACATCATGGTGGGGAAGTGTGGAAGTTGGGCTGCTACAGTGGCCGCTACTGCCTGACGGATACCTCGGGTGGAGTGTCTATGCTTAAGAAATCCTAGCTGTGATTGTAACAGTAACAGGCCAATGACTTGTTGTAATCTATCTGCAAGTATTTTTGTGAGGATTTTATAATCCTGGTTTAGCAAGGATATTGGTCGATAGGACGTGACCAGTGTTGGGTCCCTGTTAGGTTTAGGGATGAGAATTGTGCGTGAGGCAAAGAAGTCAGGTGGGTGGGATTCTCCTTGGTAGACACTGTTCAATAGTCTGGTGAGAGAGGGTACTATATCTTTACTTAGGATCTTATAGTATTCTGCGGACAGTCCATCTGGTCCTGGTGTTTTACTGTTGGTCAGTCGCTTAATAGTGGCTCTAACTTCCAGTTCTGTTATAGCTTCATCTAAAATTTCCTTTGCATCAGATGGCAGAGTGGGTATGGAAAGGTTAGAGAGGAATGACCAAGTAGCTTGTGAATCATAGGGCTGGGATTCATAAATGTTGGAGAAATAGTTACCAAAGGCCTCGCGGATGGCTTCCGGGTTAGTAAGGTCAATATGCGTGGAAGGGTGTTTAATCTTGGGGATATCATATGGTTGGCGACGTGGTTTGTGGACTTTGGCATCTTGTTGCCTCACCGGAAGTATCGGTTCTTAACAGAGTCTATGTTCCATTTTGCTTGTCCCTGTAGGTACGTGTCCAGGAGTGTTTTGGCATTTAAGTATGCTGATTTAGTGGCTTCAGTGTTCGCTTGTAGAAATGCCCTGTGTGCAGTTATAAGGTCAGAGTTAAGGGTCTTGAAGCGTTTATTAAAGTCTTTCTGTCTGTGTATGATGTATGAAATAATGTATCCCCGCATGACCGCTTTTGAAGTGGCCCATAACAGAGCGTGGTCATCAATATGTTCTATGTTGTCATCCATGAAGTGAGACCAGTGGGTGGTTAGAAATTGGCAGAAGTCCTCACAGGTAAGCAGGTATGAAGGAAATTTCCAGTTGTAGCTTTGCCGTGGGGGGTTGCCGTCAGTGATGGAGAGTTCTATAGGTGCGTGGTCTGAGGTAACCATTGGGAGGATGGCCACATCTTCTTTAAGTGGGAACAGGTCAAGGTAAGTAAGGAAGTAGTCTATCCTAGATTGGAAATTACAGGCATGGGAATAGTATGTGTAGTCACGTGAGGTGGGGTTGTTTAGACGCCACGGGTCACAGAACTGGGAGAACTGGGACTGGGAGAACTGGGACATGAGGTCTAGCAGGATAGCTGCTGCTGGTGCATCTGCATTAGAGTGGCTCAATCTATCGACTGCCGGGTGGGTTGTGGCATTGAAATCTCCACCTATTATAAGCTTGTGAAGTGAATTTGACAATAGGAAATTAAGAAGCAAGGAGAAAAAGTCAGCATTTGGGTGATTTGGGGCATAAAGGTTTAGTAGGCTTTATCTAGTAGAATGAATGGTGACATCCAAATACAGGTGGGTCTGTGGGTCCTTGTGGGTCTGGACAGGTTTTGTGGATTGTGTATGGGAGCGAGCTGTGCAATAGTATGGCAACACCTCTGGATTTGGAGGTATAAGGGGCAGACATACATTTCTTTATCCAGTGTGCCTTTAACACTCCCTCACCGCCTGTGGCCCAATGTGTCTCCTGTAGAAATACAACTTGGGGTTTGAGCCTGTGGAGATGGGTTGTGATTTTTTTCCGCTTTACCGCAGTGTTAAGGCCTGCTACATTCCATGAAATTAGTTTTAGATTGTGGTGTGTGCCCCTTGTGGAGGGTGTAAGGGTGTTTGTACTCATCCTACTCCAGTTAGCGGGTGTGTAGCGAGGTCAAGGTCCTTCAATTGGAGGTGGAGATCTCCGTCCCAGCCATCGGAGAGCTTCTGAGATGCAATTGGGAGGGGAGGGGATCCGGGTGCCCCGGGGGGAGGGGGGGAGGAAGAGAAAGTGCTTTTTTGCAGAAGCAAAAACAACATGTTACTAATCATAACAATAAAGGCAAATAATAATAACAAGAACATGTGGTTGCAACGTGCAATCGAAAGGGAGACTAGTGTTGGGCCTCCAACATCTAATCTTCTGAACATGAAATAGAAAATGGAGGAGAGTCACGCTTTCCAGGAAGTTGCAAAGATGAGAAATTAGCCAGGAATATCTCTTAGCAGGCGTCTTCTGGCTTCCTCTGGGTCATCATAGAAGACTGGCCTGCCATTTTCGAAGGTTTTCAGGCGAGCAGGGTAAAAGATCTGGAATCTGACATTGTTGTCAAATAGGTGTGAATGCTCTGCGCTTTGCAGACACCGCTGCGGAAAAGTCTTGGAAAATAAGTATCTTTTGGTCACGGATTTGCAGGGATTTTTTTCTGGTCATATGCGCTTAGGACTTTTTCTTTGATGGTCCAGTTTAGATACTTAGCAATAACTGGCCGAGGTCTCTGTCCTCTCTCCTCTCTTTGTGGTCCAATCCTGTGTGCTCTTTCAATCATGAGCGAGTCAGGGTCTAGGTCCATCTGTAGGGCCTCCGGAAGGGCGTGGGTGAGATAGTTTGTGAGGTTATCCCCAGTGATTGACTCTGGGATTCCCAAGAAGCGTAGATTGTTCCTCCTATCTCTGTTTTCAAGGTCCTCCAGTCTGTCAGGTAGGATGATTTCTGTATTTTGCCTCTGCGTGATAGACTGTTCCATGTCTTGCACTAAAGTCTCTTGGGAAGTGACACGAGTCTCAAAGTCTCACTGTAGCTGCAGCAAGGGATGTGGTGGGTGTGTCATAATACCGGGAGAAAGTTGAATCCTGGTTTGTATATGCGCAGTTCACTATTCTCAGTGTACAGTAAGGCCTTATTCACACGTTCCATAATTTACGGATCCGTATTTCTGTATCCGAGTTAGTGCACATTGAAGTCTATTGGGCTATTCACACGATCAGTAGCAGAAATGGATGAAAATCAATCTCATTGACATCAATTGTCTACGGATTGTTTGCGGATTGCAACATGTTTGGCATCCGTATTTCCGTAGAAAAATATGGATAACTCATGCTCCTATTTGCACAGCAGTATATAGAATAGGGATCTATAGTTCTCCGGATTTCTGTTGCTGAACACCGTATGCCGATTGTAGCAGAATCCTATCGTGTGCCGATTATAGCAGAATCAGTAGACGAATGTATTGAGGCAGTGTTGGTGATGGTATATCAGAGAGCTGGGATCTGTAGTACTCCACAAGGTGAAGAGCATACAGAAGGGTGCCTGCTCGGAACATTGCATACTTTATTGTGCCGAATTTAGCTGACAGGCCATTCATTCACTGCTCACAGTCTCTTAATTGATTCATTGATACTTTCCTAACCACATAGTAAACACCAATTTATTGTGCTAATTGGTAATGATGATTGGCAGCTGGGCTACAAAGGTACAAGTACCAATTACCTCAATAAATTGGGGTTTTTACAATGTAGTTAGGAAAGTATCAATGAATCAATTAAGAGCACTGAAGGCAGAACGGCACAGGAGGATCGCATAGGAGATCGCATCCTTACCGCAGTAGGGGGTCTGATGCCGCAGAGGGGGTCTGATGCCGCCGCAGGAGGGGGTCTGATACCGCAGAGGGGTTCTGATGATGCCAATCCCGGCCGAGCACGGAAACGTCCCCGGTTGCTATGGTGATCGCAGGAGGGGTCTGATGATGCCTGTAAAGACCGAGCACAGAAGTGTCCTCCTGCATCAGACTTCCGTGCTTCCGGATGCAATACGGAAGCAATACGGATGTCCGACCCGTAATTTTTAGTGGGTGGTTTCCGGACCCAAAAAAATTACGGAACGTGTGAATAAGGCCTAAGTAAGTAATGCAGTTCACAATATGTTGTAATGAATTATTTTGGTCAGCAGGTGGCGCTGCAGCCATCCAGTAACACAAAAGGAATCTGCGTCACCGTTCTGTCCTAGGGGAAAATGTGGGACTTAAGGCCCTATTCCACCAACAGATCTGACTACAGATTATCTGCCAAAGATTTGAAGCCAAACCCAGGAATGGATTTGAAAATTGGAGAAATCCAGTCTTTCCTTTATGATCTGTTCTCTGTTTATAGTCTGTTCCTGGGTTTGGCTTCAAATCTTTGGCAGATAATCTGTCGTCAGATCTGTTGGTGGAATAGGGCCTTCAGTTTCAATCAGTCTAACACTATGACCTGTATACACTGCAGACCTCTCCAGCAGCCTTCCTCCTGTGTGGGTTCTCTGGGGAGTAGGTCTGCCTCTTTTCCCTCAGTTCTTTTAGTGTCTGTCACAGTGTGTCACACAGAGTCTGCAGGGGTCTGTGATTTGGTACAGTGAGTGTGTGGGCTCTGTACCGACTGAGGGGGGAAAGGGGGAGGGGTCCCGATCACAGTGAAGGCTCTGTTATGGGGTGGATCTGTGACAAGGAGCCCTTAGGCGGGCTGTGCCAGGCCGGGTGCCCCTGGTTCGGTCAGAAGATGTGCAGTTTCTGCCTGTGTGGTTAGTCAGATCAGGCTGCTGCAAGTACGTTCGGCTGGAGGTTGGCGCCAAAATATGGGCATCGGGATGTGGTAAGTGACAGCCCAACTTTTTTTCTTTTCTGTCTGAGAGAGGTCTACAGGGTGATGTGGAGGTTCACAGTGGGGTCCCACTACTCACCCCAGGCTGTGGGTTAGATCGGGTACCTGGAGGGTGGTCTATGTGCAGCTGCTGCAGCCACGTGGGAGCCTCATGCCCAGTGTTACCCCAGCTCCTGTCTCGCCATCCGTCCCAGAAAGCTTCCAGAAGTGTTCCTATCTGTAGGAGGAGGTGGCACAAATGTTTTTCGGGTGTCTTAGGTGTTTTTTGGGGCTATAAACCTCTGTTTCTGTCCTATACAGCAGGAGCTCTCACCAGACGCGTCTTCTCTGGTCCTCAGCTAGCCACGCCCCCCTACCAATAGAAGTCTATGGGATCCGTATTTTTTACGGACGTCGTGGATGTCACATCTAGTTCCCTATGGTAGATGACCCCCTGTGCAGTCCCCAGTGTAGATACCCTATCTCTGTATTCTCCATAGTAGAGACCCCCTCTCTGCTGTCCATTACCTTATAGTATATGCCCACCAATTTGTTCAATCCCCTATAGTAATGACCCCCTGTGTACTTCTCTTATAGTAATGCACCCCCTGTGTGCTGCCCTCAAAGTGGTATGGATTACCAATAGAAGTCTATGGGATCCATATTTTTTACGGACGTTTTGGATGTCACATCTGTGACGTCCGTAAAAACATCAACTATATGTAAACTAGTACTATTCACATTTTACGGAAACGGATTAAAAAAACTGACGACTTTACACAGATCAGAGAGAGAAAATATACTTCTTTGCCATCCCCTATAGTAAGCCCCCCCATGCAGTCTCCTATAATTGGTGGTCCCCTGTGTGCAGTCTCCTATGGTAATGCCCCCCTTTGTGCAGTCCCTTATAGTAATACCCCCCAAGCAGTCTCCATAGCAGATACCCCAAGTGCAGTCCCCAAAATAGATTCCCCCCTCTGTCCAGTTCCCTATAGTAAATGACCCCCTGTGCAGTCCCCAGTGTAAATACCCTATCTCTGTATTCTCCATAGTAGAGACCCCCTCTCTACTGTCCATTCCCTTATAGTAGATGCCCATCAATTTGTTCAATCCCCTATAGTAATGCCCCCTGTGTACTTCTCTTATAGTAATGCACTCCCTGTGTGCTGCCCTCAAAGTAATGGCCCCTTATACTAATGTCTCCCCTGTGTGCTCTCCTTATAGTAATGTCCCCCGTGTGCTCTCCTTATAGTAATTGCCCGCTGTGAGCTCCCCTTATAGTAATGGCCCTGTGATGTTTCCCCATAGTAATGCCCTCCCTGTGTGCTCCCCTTATAGTAATGCCCTCCCTGTGTGGTCCCCCCATATTAATGCCCCCTCTACAAATAACAATATATATTACACAGTTTAAAATGTAACCATAGGGCCAGGGGCATAGCTAATGTCTCCTGGGCCCTGGTACGAGAGGTCAACTTGCCCCCCCCCCTTTCACGACCAAGTGATGCTAAGTGATGCCAAGTGATCGATAGATAGATATGTACCGCAAACAGATATTACCAATAACACCAGCATATAGAAAGAAAAAATATTATCACCATATATATTACCGCCATACTGTTACAGTCCAAATCCTGTACACTGAGACCAATATTGCCAATAATACCAGTATACAAGGGGGAAATATTACTGCCACACCACAGCCACTACCATCACCACCATATTGTTACTGACCAAATCCAGTATACTAAGACCAATAAAACACAGTACTGTATAACAAGTAACAAATATTACCACCACATACTGACTAATACCCAGGGCCGCTTCTGCTATGAGGCAAAGTGAGCACTTGGCCTCAGGCGGCAGATTGCCGGGTCCCTAAGGGGGCGGCAGTCTGACTTCACTGAAATGACGGGGCTGGCTGAGCAAGTCACTGAATGTTCCCGTAGGTGCTCCTAGTGAGTGGAGCAGGGCAGCCGCCTCCCTATCTATGCTATGTGACCTCCTCTTCTACTTTCAAAACAATGTGCACTTACACTATAATCCCGTTCAGGACCTGTGTGTGTAGAGACCGTATGACACACAAGTCCTGAACCTGACTGGTGCCTGGAAGTGGAGGAGCTGTGCAGGACGTTGTTCACAGAGAGTGCTGGTTTCCCCCTCCCCCTTACTGACCACACTGCTGCTGCTGCTGTCATCCCCCTTATGGCTGGTGCTGGCTCTGAGCTCTGGTGAGTGTTCATGACGGGGCTGAGTAATGGAGTCAAGGAGTGATCGAGTCAGGGAGGTCGCAGGAAAAATGACTGCAGGTGATACAGAGAGAACAGACTCCCTCCTCTGCTGCCTGGACACAGTGTGACCCTGGCAGCTCCCATAAGCCAGTCACTTAGTGTATGGTAGCCCTATTGTGACTGTGTCATTATTACTGGAAAACTTGTAGGTCCGTCACCAGTGAACTGGACCATCATTTATTGTGGGTCGGGTTTTAGGAGGGATTTTGAACAGTTTTGTTTGCTCCCATGTAGCATTGTCATTTCCTGAGGACATAATGTGCACTAATATTGGGGGGCACAGTATTTTTCACTTTTATACTCAGAGGACACAAACACAATATGTGCATGTCACTGTTCATGGGCACATTGTGTGTGGCACTATTTTAATTAGAGGGCACAGTGTGTGGCAGCATTATATTTAAGGGGCACAGCATGTTACACTATTTCATTTAGGGGACGTGGTGTGTAGTAGCGTTTAGGGGGTACAGCATATAGCACTATTTAGGGGGTACAGTGTATGGCAGTAATATATTTAGTAGTTGCACTCTGTGGCAATACTTCATTTACAGGTACAGAGTGTGGTAGTATTACATTCAGAGGTTACAGTGTGTGGCAGTATTACAGTATATTCAGGGGCACAGCGTATGTCGGTATTATATCCGGGGCACATCGTATGTCAGTATTTTATCTGCGGCACAGCGTGTGGTAGTATTATATTAAGGGGCACAGTGTGTGGCAGTATTACATTCAGGAGCACAGTGTGTGGCAGTATTATATTCAGGGGCACAGTGTGTGGCGGTATTATATTCAGGGGCACAGTGTGTGGCAGTATTACATTCAGGGGCATATGGTGTGGCAGTATTATATTCATAGGGCAAGCTTTAAAAAGCTCAATTGTGTGGCTTATTAACTTTAGGATAGTTGCCCACACATTTCTGTTTACATGGGAGAATGTGCAAGCGACAACCAATTAATTTAATGGCCCTACAGAAGTTGCTGTCAGATGAAGAAAAGGGGGAGGGCGCCATTTAAATTTTCGCCTCAGGCAGCAAAAAGGCTAGAATCGGCCCTGCTAATACCACCACATAATGACTAACACCACCACATACTGACTAATACCAGCACATACTGACTAACCCCACTGCTGCTACTGAATAAGATCCACTGTACACAGATCATTATCACCTCATACAGTCATATAGAGGTGGACGCAGCTGTACACAGGTTGTATACACCATATAAATTGCATAGCAGTTATATCAGATGACTCACAGGGGACGTCTTCTGTGATCGGAGTTCTTCCCTTTTCATTTTCTTCTTCTCCATCTGCCCTGACCCGTTATGAGAACTTCTCCGAGCCACGAATGCACAGAATCTGCCAGACAAACATATTAGGCTCCTCACACTGGCACAATCCTCATCTCTATAAACTGCACATCTGTAATGGCCCCTTTACACCCTGCATGTTGCCCCCCCCCTTATAGATGGCCCCTTCTCCCCCCACCCCTTATAGATGGCCCCCTCTCCCCCCTCCCCTTATAGATGGCTCCCTCTCCCCCCTCCCCTTATAGATGCCCCCCCTCTCTCCCCCTATTATAGATGGCCCCCCTTCCCCCATCCCTTATAGATGCCCCCCTCTTCCCCCATCCCTTGTAGATTCCCCCTCTCTTATCCAAGCAGAATAAAAAAAACATACAAAAACACACACTCACCTAACAACGCGCTCCCCCGCGATCCTCTCCTTCTTCAGGCTCCGTCTTCCCCCCGGCTGATGCGCGGCTGCGGGGGTGTCCCGTCCTTCCCCTGGCAGTGAACTCCCTGTACGCCGGGGCTGGGACTTCCAGCAAAGGAAGCGTCTCTGACGTGCGCTTCCTGTGCCGGAAATCAGGGCCCCAGGCGGCACAGGGAGTTGTGCTGCCGGGGATAGGACGGGACACCCCCGGCAGCCGCGCATCAGCCGGGGGCCCGGACGAGCCCGCTCTTGTGACCGCAAGCAAAACAATGCTTGCGGTCACAAGAATGATTGATGGGGGAGGGGGCGCAGTGCTGGGGCAAGAAGGGGGGGCTCGCAGGCCCCCCCTCGTGGCAGGCCAGGTCGCAGCGGCAACCGCTGTGACCCTGGTAGCTACGCCACTGCATAGGGCCCTATGGTGTTATGCTAGTCACAGCCATTGTATGGGGACACAACAACAGCGCATTGGAATGTATTAAGTACTATAGAACTACAAGTCTCAGCTGGACTGCGCTGCAAAAAAGGAATTACACTGAATTGAAATAAAACCACACTGGGATTGCTAGAATTGTACTGTAGTACCACAAGTCTCAGCTTTAGACATTATGTATATTGCCTGGAGATCCAGGCTCCTCTCTGTCTTTTTTCTTTATTTCTTTTTTTCGTGACTTAGGGTGGTCATTGCCTGTGATTTTAGTGAGCTCTTTCTATTCTTGTCATTTCTTTGATTTTCAGATATCCATTTTCATTCTACAAATCCATTTTTTTTTATCCATCTGCATGCCCATACTAGCTTTGAGGTCTAGGCTTCTTTCTTTTATTCCTTGTTTGACATTTAGTGATTATGGTAGTCACTGCCTAGTTGTGACCTTGGCCCCGGAGATTATAGTGAGCTGCACCCACCTCCTTTACTGTTTTAGTAACTTTCAATATATAATGAAAGTGTTAGGGGGACATGTATTATGTAACATAAATGCCATTTTGTGGCATAAAGGTGCCCGATGCGCATACATTTTTGTGCAAATGTTTGTTTCGTGAATATTTCATTCATATGGTGCCCCTTTTGCGCTGCTTGCGGCAGAGGAGCGGGAAGGAACAGGGATGCAGCAGGACGCAGAAGGGGCTAATTTTTTCAGTGGACAAGGAAACTTACACCAGCTCAGAGCTGGTGTACATTTCACTGCATGGTGCGCACTGGATTTATTTAGAGGCATTGCACCTCTACATGAGTCCAGCGAATATCAGCGCTGCAGGGACATTTTAAAGCCTGGAGCTTAAAACACTTTGGGGGTGATTTATCAAAGGGTGTAAAATTTAGACTGGTGCAAACTGCTCACAGCAACCAATCACAGCTCCTCTTTTCTTTCACCAGAGCTGGAAGCTGAGCTGTGATTGGTTGCTGCCTTTGATAAATCTCCCCCTTTGTGTACATTAGCACTAACAGATTTTTGAAAGTTACCATGTGTCTTCTTGAAATAATATTATCTAACAGATCAGCATTTTGAAACATGATTTGCATCTGAATGATTTACTACTATGCTTTTTTTATATACTTAGGTTGATATCTGTCTTTAACACATCTTCATTAACATAATTGTTTTGCAGATATTTTCGTCTTATTGCATACCGATCCTTTATAACGACTTGCCATGGTTTTTTTAGAAATGGGAAACCGTACTCCTATTCCCTCCTGTGCCGTAACAAAAATTTGTGAATCGTTTCCCGACCCTAATGTAGTTTACACAGGATTTAAATTTTATAGTGGATTTGCCCCTACCAGTATACAAAATGACCTAAATGTCTAGTTTTTGTTCATCCTGTTTGTAATTTTAATTAAAATACATTGTTAAAGCAAAGGATGTATTTTTTTTACACAACTTAAACTGCAACATAACACTTGGCTGGTGCCTGACAAGGTGATTTCAAAACCACAAGTAACATGGCTTTTTAGTGTACTGAACGTGGAAACTTACTGTCTTTCCCCTAAAATAGGACATCCTGTGAAAATAAGGCATAGTGGAGGATTTACTGGATAGTTTAAAATAAGGTATCACCTGAAAATAAGGCATCCCTCTGAACATAAGACTCCCGCTGCCACCATGCCGCTACCCTCTGCCACCCTCCACCACCAGCCCTTTGTGGTCCTTCACCGTCAACACTGCAGGCATACTGTTGGTTCATGGCTCCCAAGTCCTGCCACACGCCCGAGTTCATGTCCTGCCACACGCCCGAGGTCACGCCTTCACAGCTATTTAAGCTGTGTCCACTCTATAGTATTAGGCCCCCTGTGGCCCCTGTGGCCATTTTCCTGAGAAATTGTACTTCGGTGAGAGTGATTTTTGTGATTAAAGCAGCTGTTTTGTTCTGGTTTATGGCCAAAGATAAAAGGAGCACAGAGCCTAAACGTCCTCATGTGCAGCTAGACACACCCCACTGTTCCTACAACATCTTTTAATCCTTCGGTGGCACTTAACAATAACTATAAGATAACTGAAATAAAATATTGCTTGTAGCAGTCATGTTTTCATCCTAACAAAAGTAAAAATTTAAAATCGAAAAAGGTGCTTCATAACCATTTCTTGTTTGTTCGGTCATGGGATCAGGGCTATATTCTGTAGATATTTGTGTCGTTTAGATGTCCAAAAGACAACTTTTTGTTCTTAACAATAGCTACAACATCCTTCATAATGTTTAACATGAAATCTTGGCTAGTTAATTCATATACATTTTTAACAACCCACTGCTTAACTTACACCTACCTTGGTGTACTCTAGTCTGTATTTCTCTGTACCTACTGGTTGTGAACTGTAGAAAGCATTTTGACCACATCTTGCATACAGTGTACATTATAATTATGATCCAGGGCTGCAAGTTGCAAGCCACCATAGAATCTAAATAAAAATGTAGTCTTTGGACGACATTTTAGTGAAATCTTATGATAAACCTCTAACTCGCCAGTATGGCAAAAATAGGAAATTTGCCAAAGATCCCTTAGCAGAGTTGGACATTTCACTATTTTGAGTAGGCGTTCATGGGCGGCTGTATTTTTTTCAAACCATTTTGTACTGGCAATTGTTTCCTCAGTGAGAGGTGGATGACAGCACCTTCTCTGTTGACCACTGATTTCCCATTCATGATTATTTGTAACATAATGTAACAGAGATATCTATTTCTCTATAAGCAAATTGTCATTTTCCATGCATGAGCTAAAACTTTAACACACATGGGTGGAGATTTATCAAACATGGTGTAAAGTGAAACTGACTCAGTTACCCCTAGCAACCAAAGAGTCTGTGAGGAATGAAAGGTGGAATCTGATTGGTTGCTAGGGGCAACTGAGCCAGCTTCACTTTCCCCATGTTTGATAAATCTCCCCAATGATTTTTTTATAGATTTTACCCAATTAGAAAGGATTTCGCAGTCTTTGTATTTTGAAGCAGTAAGTACCTTCTTTGCTGATGGATTTGGCTAGGTGCTAGACGTCATATTGGTGCTTTACATGTGGGTATCTGTCTTTCACTGATTTATGAACTGAAAGGTGGCGATCCATGACCAACATCCCAATGTTTACAATGAGGTCACCCAAAGCATTTTGAAAAGCAGTATTTTCCAAAGAGACTGAATTTGAAGGGGAGTGACTTGCTGGTTTTCCCAGTGTTGGCGTATAGCTGGGTAAAGGTAACCCCTTTGAATTTTATAGAAAGTCCAGGCTTTTAGTCTCTCACACACTGGTTATACACAGTCCAGGCTCTCAGTCTCTCACACACTGGTTATACACAGTCCAGGCTCTCAGTCTCTCACACACTGGTTACAGACAGTGCAGACTCTCAGTCTCTCACACACTGGTTATACACAGTCCAGGCTATCAGTCTCTCACACACTGGTTACAGACAGTCCAGGCTCTCAGTCTCTCACACACTGGTTATACACAGTCCAGGCTCTCAGTCTCTCACACACTGGTTATACACAGTCCAGGCTCTTAGTCTCTCACACACTGGTTACAGACAGTCCAGGCTCTCAGTCTCTCACACACTGGTTACAGACAGTCCAGGCTCTCAGTCTCTCACACACTGGTTACAGACAGTCCAGGCTCTCAGTCTCTCACACACTGGTTACAGACAGTCCAGGCTCTCAGTCTCTCACACACTGGTTACAGACAGTCCAGGCTCTCAGTCTCTCACACACTGGTTACAGACAGTCCAGGCTCTCAGTCTCTCACACACTGGTTACAGACAGTCCAGGCTCTCAGTCTCTCACACACTGGTTACAGACAGTCCAGGCCAGGGGCTGGCTGGCAGATTTTAGCCTGGGGGGCAAGCACACGGCACTGGCCCTTGACTGGCAGGCTAGCGGCCCATCCACCACCCTGGCCCTTACCTGGTATTACCCTCCCCAAATAAGTGCGGGAAAGGAAGATTACACATGCGCCACAGAATTATAGTATTGTGGCCGGTGTTCCCAGCCACGAAAAGCCCTTGTGATATACATCTATTGGATTAAAGGGAACCTAGCTCCAGGTGCACAGCATAGTACCTTAGGATGCCTTTAAACAGAGAGATTTATCTGACCGATGTTTGAAGCCAAAGCCAGGAACAGACTATAAGCAGAGAACAGGTAATAAAGGAAAAACTGAGATTTCTCCTCTTTTCAACTCCATTCCTGGCTTTGGCTTCAAAAATCTGTCAGCTAAATCTGTCTGTGTGAATGCACCCTTAAGGTACCATGCTGTGTACCCGGTGACCCTGTTATCAGTGCTGTAATGCCCTTTTGGTTCTCTTATCATGTTAAAACCATCAGCCCTGAATCTCTGCAGCACCAGCTGTTATCAGAGGATGTACTACAACTCCCAGCATATCCTGAGGGCTGCAGACTGTAAGTAAATGCTGGGAGTTGTAGTGTTTGCAGCTGTTGTACTTGGAGGATTCCTGGTGTATTGTATACTGGAGGCTTTGTGAGAGATCAGTATACAGAGTTCTGTGGGGGATCAGTGTGTGGATGTGACCCCAGAACAGAACTAATAGGGGATAGAAGAAATATACCGTTACTGACCAAATCCAATACACCAGTATATAAGAAACATATATTGTCACTGTGACCACAACCATTACCACCCCATACTAACTAATACCACCACACCATAACTGAGATCCAGTATAACAAGACCAATAATACCAGTATAAAAGAAACAAATATCACAACCCCTTCACCACCACCGCCGCCATTACTAACTAACATCCACTGTACAAATACCAGGATCATCCCCATAGAAGGTTCTCATTATTAAAATGTGTCTGCTGGTTGTGATCTCATGTGTAATCAAAGATACATAATGAACTGCTAGATAGCTATTTCCTACTGGATATCTATCTATCTATCTATCTATCTATCTATCTATCTATCTATCTATCTATCTATCTATCTCCTACCTATCTATCTATCTATCTATCTATCTCCTATCTATCCATCTCCTATCTATCTATCTATCTATCTCCTATCTATTATCTATCTATCCCCTATCTATCTATCTATCTATCTATCTCCTATCTATCCATCTCCTATCTATCTATCTATCTATCTATCTATCTATCTATCTATCTATCTCCTATCTATTATCTATCTATCCCCTATCTATCTATCTATCTATCTATCTATCTATCTATCTATCTATCTATCTATCTATCTATCTATCTCCTATCTATCTATCTCCTATCTATCCATCTCCTATCTATCTATCTATCTATCTATCTATCTATCTATCTATCTATCTATCTATCTATCTCCTATCTATTATCTATCTATCCCCTATCTATCTATCTATCTATCTATCTCCTATCTATCTATCTATCTCCTATCTATCTATCTATCTATCTATCTATCTATCCATTATCTATCTATCTATCTATCTATCTATCTATCTATCTATCTATCTATCCATCCTCTATCTATCTATCTATCTCCTATCTATCTATCTCCTACCTATCTATCTACCTATCTATCTATCTCCTACCTATCTATCTCCTATCTATCGCCTATCTATCTCCTATCTATCTCCGGTATAAGAACACTGACAATAGAACACAGTTGTCAAACTCCGTCCCTCCAGTTGTTACAACACTACAAATCCCATCATGACTGGACAGATAAACCATGACGGGAATTGTAGTTTTGCAACATCTGGAGGGACATAGTTTGACACCCCTGATAAGTTATAAGACCTTATAAGTTATTATAGTGCAGTTACATTCAGTGACTCACAGTAGGCGTCTTCTCTGCATGACGAGACGTCCACTTTTCCTTTTCTTCTCCATCCGGCTCCGGCCATCATGAAGGCTTCTCCGGCCATGACTCCTCTCCACGGGATCTGTCAGACAGACATTTTAGGCTTCTTGCTCCAGCAACATCCTCATCAATACATTCCTCCATATAGAATAGCCCCCAGCTGCACATCTCTCCATATAGAATAGCCCCCCCCCCCCCCGCTGCACATCTCTCCATAAAGAAAAGCCCACCTGTGCATCCCCCATATAGGATAGCCCCCCCTGTGCATCCCCCCATTTAGAATAGCCCCCCCTGTGCATCTCCCCATATAGAATAGCCCCCCTGTGCATCCCCCCCATTTAGAATAGCCCCCTTGTGCAACCCCCCTCGTAGAATAGCCCCCTGTGCATCCCCCCTCATAGAATAGCCCCCTGTGCATCCCCCTTCATAGAATAGCCCCCCTGTGCGTTCTCCTTTATAGAATAGCTCCCCCTGTGCATCCCCCTTATAGAATAGCTCCCCCGTGCATCCCCCCTCATAGAATAGCCCCCCTGTGCATCCTCCCATATAGAATAGCCCCCTGTGCACCCCCTCATAGAATAGCCCCCTGTGCATCCCCCTCATAGAATAGCTCCCCCTGTGCATCCCCCCTCATAGAATAGCTCCCCCTGTGCATCCCCCCCTCATAGAATAGCCCCCCTGTGCATCCCCCCATATAGAATAGCTCCCCCTGTGCATCCCCCCTCATAGAATAGCCCCCTGTGCATTCCCCTTCATAAAATAGCCCCCTGTGCATCCCCCCTCATAGAATAGCCCCCCTGTGCATCCCCCTTCATAGAATAGCTCCCCCTGTGCATCCCCCCATATAGAATAGCCCCCCTGTGCATTCTCCCTTATAGAATAGCCCCCCTGTGCATCTCCCCTTATAGAATAGCCCCCCCCGTGCATCCCCCCAATATAGAATAGCTCCCCCTGTGCATCCCCCCATATAGAATAGCCCCCCTGTGCATTCTCCCTTATAGAATAGCTCCCCCTGTGCACCCCCCCTCATAGAATAGCCCCCTGTGCATCCCCCTTCATAGAATAGCCCCCCTGTGCATCCCCCCCCTAATAGAATACCCCCCCCGTGCATTCTCCTTTATAGAATAGCCCCCCTGTGCATCCCCCTAATAGAATATCCCCCTGTGCATCCCCATAGCCCCCTGTGCATCCCCCCTCATAGAATAGCCCCCCATGCACACCCCCCCCATATAGAATAGCCTCCTTGTCCATCCCCCCTCATAGAATAGCCTCCTGAGCATCCCCCCTCATAGAATAGCCCCCTGTGCATCCCCCTTCATAGAATAGCCCCCCTGTGCATCCCCCCAATATAGAATAGCTCCCCCTGTGCATCCCCCCATATAGAATAGCCCCCCTGTGCATTCTCCCTTATAGAATAGCTCCCCCTGTGCATCCCCCCTTATAGAATAGCTCCCCCTGTGCATTCCCCCAATATAGAATAACCCCCCTGTGCATCCTCCCATATAGAATAGCCCCCATGCACCCCCCCATATAGAATAGCCCCCATGCACCCCCCCATATAGAATAGCCCCCTGTGCATCCCCCTTCATAGAATAGCCCCCCTGTGCATTTTCCTTTATAGAATAGCCCCCCCTGTGCATCCCCCCTTATAGAATAGCTCCCCCTGTGCATCCCCCCCTCATAGAATAGCTCCCCCTGTGCATCCCCCCCTCATAGAATAGCCCCCTGTGCATCCCCCCTCATAGAATAGCCCCCTGTGCATCCCCCTTCATAGAATAGCCCCCCTGTGCATCCCCCCCTCATAGAATAGCCCCCCTGTGCACCCCCCCTTATAGAATAGCTCCCCCTGTGCATCCCCCCCTCATAATATAGCCCCCTGTGCATCCCCCCCTAATAGAATACCCCCCCCTGTGCATTCTCCTTTATAGAATAGCCCCCCTGTGCATCCCCCCTAATAGAATATCCCCCTGTGCATCCCCCCTCATAGAATAGCCCCCTGTGCATCCCCCCTCATAGAATAGCCCCCCATGCACCCCCCCATATAGAATAGCCTCCTTGTCCATCCCCCCTCATAGAATAGCCCCCTGTGCATCCCCCCTCATAGAATAGCCCCCCTGTGCATCCCCCCAATATAGAATAGCCCCCCTGTGCATCCCCCCTCATAGAATAGCCCCCCTGTGCATTCCCCTAATATAGAATAGCCCCCCTGCGCATCCCCTTCATAGAATAGCCCCCCTGTGCATCCCCCCAATATAGAATAGCCCCCCTGTGCATCCCCCCAATATAGAATAGCCCCCCTGTGCATCCCCCCTCATAGAATAGCCCCCCTGTGCATCCCCCCAATATAGAATAGCCCCCCTGTGCATCCCCCCAATATAGAATAGCCCCCCTGTGCATCCTCCCTCATAGAATAGCCCCCCTGCGCATCCCCCCTCATAGAATAGCCCCCCTGTGCATCCCCCCCAATATAGAATAGCCCCCCTGTGCATCCCCCCTCATAGAATAGCCCCCCTGTGCATCCCCCCAATATAGAATAGCCCCCCTGTGCATCCCCCCTCATAGAATAGCCCCCTGCGCATCCCCCTTCATAGAATAGCCCCCCTGTGCATCCCCCCAATATAGAATAGCCCCCCTGTGCATCCCCCCTCATAGAATAGCCCCCCTGTGCATCCCCCCAATATAGAATAGCCCCCCTGTGCATCCCCCCTCATAGAATAGCCCCCCTGTGCATCCCCCCAATATAGAATAGCCCCCCTGTGCATCCCCCCTCATAGAATAGCCCCCCTGCGCATCCCCCTTCATAGAATAGCCCCCCTGTGCATCCCCCCAATATAGAATAGCCCCCCTGTGCATCCCCCCTCATAGAATAGCCCCCCTGTGCATCCCCCCAATATAGAATAGCCCCCCCTGTGCATCCCCCCTCATAGAATAGCCCCCCTGTGCATCCCCCCAATATAGAATAGCCCCCCTGTGCATCCCCCCTCATAGAAAAGCCCCCTTGTGCACCCCCCCTCATAGAATAGCCCCCCCCCCCGGTGTGGCCACATGTTAATGGGTTTAAAAAAAAAGAAAAACAACTCACCTCTCCTCGGGCCGGATCTTCAGTGTGCAGCAGCTTCTCCCTGCTGCTGCAGCGCGGCGGCTCCTCTCCTCTCCCTTTCCTATCAGGTCCTCAGCGGCGCGTCAGGGAAGTGACGTCACCGCTGGGGACCTGATGTAGGTGCCTGCAGACGTGCCTGCGTACAGCACGTCTGCGGCTCCTGGGGGGATCAGGCGGCCCGGAAGAGACTGAGGGAATAGCACGGCGGCCGGCCGCGCTATTCTTTCAGTCTCAACTACTGCAGAGAGTCGGCCGCGGGTCGCGGCCCACTCATTGGTGGGGAAGACCGGCCCGGGGGGCACATGCCCTCCTGCCCCCCGGCCCAGCCCGCCCCTGGTCCAGGCTCTCAGTCTCTCACACACTGGTTACAGACAGTCCAGGCTCTCAGTCTCTCACACACTGGTTACAGTCAGTCCAGGCTCTTAGTCTCTCACACACTGGTTATACACAGTCCAGGCTCTCAGTCTCTCACACACTGGTTATACACAGTCCAGGCTCTCAGTCTCTTACACACTGGTTATCATACAAGATGCTGGGAAGCTATGTTACCTCAAAGTGGCAGTGCTATCAGATCCCACCTGCTGCTGTGCAGCCTCTCTCTCCTCCTCAGGCTCTGTTAATTCTGGCTGCAATAGGGTTAACATCCGACCCGCAGGTAGCGCCGGGGGTGGGGCTTATTTTCTCAGGGGTGGAGCCTATCGGGACCAACCCGGTACATTAATTTACCGGCAAAACAGACTGATGCCAACTCCCCCTGCGTTGTGGATAAGGCCCCCTCTGGGCAGGTGTGCATGGCAGCTGCGGCCCTAAGCAGCTACTGAGGGACTAGCCCTGGAGGCAAATTTGCCTCTGTCAGTGGGCCCCCAGCCTTGGTTGGCCTGGGAGCGGCAGCCCCCCCTGCCCCCCTCTAATTTCGCTTCTGCTCCAGTGCGATCCCGGGTGCATAGTTGCGATCCTGGGAATCTGCGGGCCGTATCTTCCAGGGAATTCAAGATACATTCCCTGGATTTCCAGGGAATGTATTTTGAATTCCCTGGAAGATCCCGGCCGCAGATTCCCGGGAGCGCAACTATTCACCCGGGATCGCAGGCATCGCACTGGAGTGAGCGGCTTTCAGTCCGAAAGTTCCGCTCATGTTTATTCGGTACCTGATCATGTGACTGGCATGTCAGATCCGGTTTTACATGGACAGGGTTTGGATCTTGTTATACTACTTGATTGCATATCTGCCTGGCATTCTCCGGTACGGACTTGGCGTCCTCAAGGTGGAGGCATGTGAGAGGTGAGACCGCACAGAGACATATCTTATTGTTCTCCTATTCCCTTGCCCATTTCAGTGTTTGGTGACGACTGGGCACTGATTAAACAACCTGCTTGTCCCCTATAAATAGTGTACTAGCACAAGTGGCCATTAACCTCTGATGAAGTCTTGAGGATAGAACGTGTGGGGACTCTGTTCCATCCACCCCCCTGCGAGCTGTATATGATTATGTGATTTATTTATATCACTCATCTATATTCCTTAATTATTTTCCATATATATATATATATATATATATATTTTTTTTTTTTAACACAAATTTACCTTATCATTCTATGGCAGCACTTCTCAAACTGTGAGGCGCAATGAGGTCTGGTGAGTCCCTGCCTTCAGTCCTCCCTTTAAGCTTTACAGGGAAGCTCCGGTCACTGCTGATAGCTGCCCACTCAGCCCGGGAGGGATCTATGAGCAGCGGTGTGGCTCTCTTGCATGCTGAGCCTGGGATCTGCTCTGGATGCTGGAGTAGTGGAAGCAGGGTCATGTGATCGGCCAGGAAGAAGGGGGCGGACTCGCAAAGCAGCCCGCTGGGGAGGAAACAGGAGGATGCTAGCAAGGCTGCTGAGATTGATGGGTATAAGATATTTTATTCTGTGGATTCCTGGATGAGGAGGATGGTGTTCTGTACATGGGAAGTAATGTGGAGTGATGCTCTGCAGCAGGGAACTGATGTGAGAGTAATGCTCTGTAGGTGGGGACTGACAGAGGGTGATGTACTGCACGAAAAAAGGTGGTTGGGGGGGGGGGGTTCCTGATTGGTGGAATTGCTTTTAAGGAGGATTATCCTCAGCACATGGGCACTCAGGGCCGCCATCAGGGCAGTAAGTGTGTGTGTGTTTGTGTGTATATATATATATATATATATATATATATATATATATATATATAATATAGTGGCATGGTGGGGCTGTAAGAGGCAGTTCTATGCCTCTGGAGTGGGAATTGGAGTTTAGGTGGAGCTCCGGGTCCAGATACTCCACTCCAAGAGCTGATGAGGCTCTGAAACCACCTGGTAGAGTTCTATTAGAGACTCCAGAGCTTTTCAGGTGATGGCTCCCAGGGTGGGAGAACACAGGCAGTGCTAGGCCTGTGGGAGCTGCAGACAAGAAGTCTGGGTGAGACCAGTGGAGCTGGTGATATTGAGCATTAGGCTCATAAGTGACAGCTAGGGAAGCTGTGGTGTTAGTCAGTGGCTAGACGGCCTAGGTTTTATTTTATTGGCAGTGTTGCCTATGTCTTGTATTTTTTGAACGGATAAATAAAGCTGACTGAGGTCAGTATAAAGCATACAGCACTGACTGGACTGCAATTTGTGATGTGCCAACCGTCTCAGGCCCAGGAGATGGCGATCCCAGCCAGTGAGTAACCCCCAGATTGTCACTATATATATATATATATATATATATATATATATATATATATATATATACAGGGCCGTTTTAATACATTGGTGGGCCCAGTGCACAGCCCTCAAGAGTGGGCCCCCCCCCTTCCCTTTCGGCACATTGTATAATGTACTGAATTTGCCCCCACACTGTATCAAGAGCCCCAATATATACAGTAGTTACCTTATAACACTATTTCCACCATACAGTGATTACATATTACATAAAAACTGCACTAAACAAAACAGAAAGATATCACCAATGATACCATTATATAATACCGCCACATCATGACCCCTAACACTACAACCCTATAACAGAGTGCAGTTACATCCAGTGACTCACCGGGGGCGTCTTCTCTGATCAGAGTCTGTCACCTTTTCTTTTTCTCTCCATCCAGCCTGGGCCACCTTGGAGTCTTCTCCTGGCTGTGAATCTTCTCTCCAGAATCTGCCAGACAAATATTTTAGGCTCCAACACATACAGTAGTTAGGTCCCTTGTACCCCTATACAGTAGTTACACCCCTCTGTACCCCTACATAGTTACACCCCTCTGTGCCTCCATAGTTTTAAGGTGTCCCTGTAGTATATAGCCCCTCATGTGCTCCTCCAGTTATATACAGCCCTCCTGTGCGCTCCCCCATTAGTATATAGCCCCCCTGTGCTCTCCCCCAATAGTATATAGCCCCCCATGTGCTCTCCCACAATATATATTCAAAGAAAAACAGATACTGATTTCACGTAGCAAAATAATCTTTATTAAATACACTTTTTAAAATAATTCATATATATTTATAAAAAAGAGAGATAACCAAACATTAAAAAAGAGAACGGCGGCTGTCCTGGAGGTATTCCTATTGTAACCACATCACATATGCTGGGATCCCTTGACCTACAACTTGCATCACAAACCAGGGGGATAAATACTGAAATCTCCTGCAATAGGGTATAATATTACTAGTATTACAGAATAAAGTGCTAGTGCATCTAATCCATATACAGACCTACAGCTAGTTAATTAGTCTCCTATCCACCCTTCACCTAGATATTACCACCCAATCATATCCAGGGATCCAGCCAGTCAATTACCTTTCACAGTGTGTTATTGTATGTATCCTCCAGGACGCCACCACCCCGACGCGCGTTTCGTTGCCTTCGTCCGGGGCAACGAAACGCGCGTTTATGATTGCTGACAGCTCTCAGCATCTTTATTCTTGTCGTGGGGGGGGGGTGTTTGCATGGTTGCACATTGAACCTTATCTGGTCCGGTGCTTGGTTCATACATGTTTTTTAGTGTTTTTAAATGTATTGTATTTGTATTGTTTGGTTGCGTATAATAAAACTTACCTATACTTTTTCTACCATATTTTGAGGTGCAGCCTGTTGTCTCTACGCTCTTCCATCTCATCCAACCCACAATGAGTTTCATTCTTAGCACCTAGCCCAAAAATCGCCCCCATTGACTTACATGGGAGTGCAAAAGAGGTAGTTTTTTATCTGGCCCTTTAAAAGATATTCATGAAACTGAAGTTGATCCCAGATGACTGGGGGGCATCTCATCCAACCCGCACTGAGTTTCATTCCTAGCACCTAGGGGAAATAAAATGTCTTTTTTTCATTGCTCAGAGATGTTTTCTACATTCCCATAGAAGAGAACTGACATCTCCAGAGGGGAGGAAAGTGCCGAAGGAGAATTCTCGAACTCCTGTAATGGTGTAGCCAAGTTGTTTGGTTGATGGTCCTGAAGGCTACATTCTTGATCCAGCACCAACTCCACAGTGGTGTAAGTGTGTTATATTACAGGTAGATCTGGGGCGGATGTGGTGACCTTTTTTCTTACTTTAAAAGCACTTGGTTTGAACCCTCATATGGTGTTTTCCAAACAAGGGACCTGTGCTCACACATACATAAAGAAAAAAAAATCTGTGTTTACACAGACAGCTGCATTTTATTATTGCAGTAACTGCAAACATCCAATTCCTTTTTTTTCTGAGCAGTATGAATGCTCTGATTAGATTAAACCTGTTAAGAAGTATATATCAACAGCTGGGTTATTTTGTATTTTTTCAGAATTAAAGTGCCCTTCTAAAAGAGGTTGTGCAACTTCTTCTTCCTGCAAATTTAGTTCACATGTTGTTGCTTCAAAATCTTGAAAGTCCAAATTCTGATTTATGCTGATTGTTTCCAATGCTGCATTTGTTGAAGCTAGGGTTGGGACTGTAGACTGTCTGGCAGTCAATGCCAAGTTTGTATTTTGTATTTACAGATTTTATGGAAAATGGTTGGAGCGGTGCCTATGCACAAGATATACGCCGATAGCCAGTGTACTTGTAACAATGAATTTCAAAATGCAAGTAAACCATTCTGTACAGGTCATTTTCTAGACCTGAAATTACTTTAGTAAACATTTTCTCAAGCTTGTCCCCTGATAATCCACTATTTTATAGCCATAGCCTTACGTTTTCTGGATTTTTGGGAAAAACATACAGCATTTTATCAGAATGCTGCTTTTTCCATGTGCATGCACATCCTGGCACTACACAGGAGGGCATTCTCTACAAGCTAAAGACAGATATAGATGGAAAAAAAAAATTGTCTTAGTAAACAATTGATGTCTTCCAAAACTATATTACTCTATACAAGTACTGTAAAATAACTCAAAAAAATTAGGCCACTAATCATTGTGTAATAAACTGTGGAGCGGCTGGATTGACTATGGACAATGCTTTAAGGACAATGCAGATAATGCAGTGTTGCAGTTATTGCCCAGCCACATTATTATGACCATGTCCTAAAATTAAAAATCGCCAGTGGATATCTCATGAAGGAAGTCATGTTTTATGCACTGGCTTATAATGCACACAGTAATTCTCACAGTAAACTCTGTACATAATCAACCGCCCGTCCCTGTGTGCTCCCGCTTCCCTCTCCATAGACTCCAATCTATGGTCAGGTGGATTCCGCTGTCCGCCCAAAGAATTGACATGTCATTTGTTTGGGTGGTATATAATGGAGCCTATGTGACAGGCATAATTTCAAGTGGAAGCGCAGGGAAGCGAGCAGTGGAGTTTTCTGTTTTCTGACTGAAATATACGTAGTGTGAACCCAGCTTAAGCTATCACTAATATTTTACAAGTGATATCTTTCTTCTATTGGTATGGATGTTATATCAATCATAAGTAATACCAACTTCAGGTCATAAGATACAGTCCTTTTAACTATTTTAAATAGTAAACCAAAAACCTCTTTCCAAAAGTTTCCAATTATTGGACAAAACCAAAGCAGGTGTGATCCCTCCAACAACGGTCCGAACAGTTAGGATATAGCTTTTGAATTCTAACTGGGGTGCAGTACCAGTATAAACAAGTTTTGGTTATAGATTCTACATAAGAAATACTTTGTAGGCATTTCAGAGCGAAAGAGATTGCTTTAGTCCATTAGGAGAATAGTTTAATGTTTTGAAATATCATATGGTTGTCCATTACATTGTAAATAGGTTTTAAACCTGTAGCATTAGCTCTGGTACATAGAAATAGTGTTGGACAGTACATAGGGGGATTAAAGTAGTGGTCTTCAATAAAATTCTTAATACGTAAATATATGAAAATATCACTATTGTTTAAGTGAAATCTATCTTTCAAAGAAATGGTCTAAAATTTTAAAATTTGTAAGTAATTTATCAATGGTATCTATACCTTTTTCAATCCACAAACATACATTAAGGTCTTGTATAGCATAGCTCAACAGTTGCAGGGGGTAGTGCTGAACATAACTACTGGTTTTATTATACGAGTAATTGTGCGCTAATTTCCAATTACGAAGAGTGGCATATGTTGTTGGAGATAAATGGGAACAGGTATATTTCAGAAATGCAAGAAAAAATACAATGATGGTTGAATATCATTCATAAAGTATTGTTCAATATTGACCCAATGGGGTGGGTCCAGCTTATTATGCCAATTCCTTATAAAAGATACCAGCGTTGCAATGTGGTATCTTTTTGCATCCGGTACTCCTATACCACCGACTGATTTATGTTTGGTAACTATATTGTATGTAGTTCTCAGAGATTTATTCATCCAGATGTATTTCAATATTAGAGATCTGATTTTAGTAAAAAAAATTTAATGGTGTAATAGGAACATTTCTATAAAGATATAAAAATTTTGGTAATACAAGCATTTTGAAAGAAGCAATCCTGCCTGGCCATGAAACATCTGCTTTAGTAATAGATGTTAAGTCATCCTTCATATTTTTAAATAGGGTGGGTAATTCAATTTATATAGTAGTTTAGAGGAGTTAGGGACTTGTATTCCTAAATATTTAATTAACGAATTTTGCCAGTCCAATAAGAACTTCTTCTTATAGAGTTCTGTTTCTTCATTTGGTATATTAATCGGTAGGGCATGCGATTTGGATTGGTTCAAGGCATAATAATATTGAAAGAATTTGCATCTTTATCTTGACATAGTGTTTTCTAAGGATTTAAAGGGATTAGATAACGTGAGTATGTCGTCGTCAGCATACAAGGAAATAAGATGGGACTCATTATTTATTGTTTTACCTTCAATTCCTGGGTGTAATCTGAATTGTTGAGCTAAAGGTTCGATTGATAGGATAAATATAATGGGGGAGAGGGGGCAGCCCTGTCTAGTTCCATTTGTGATTTGAAATAAATCTGATAGGGATCCGTTACAAAAAATTTTTGCTGAAGGATTAGTATAAAGGGCTTGTATTGCTGATAGTATATACCCTTAAAATCCCATGGCACCTGGAGTTGAGAAGGTGTATTGCCAATTTATCCTATCAAAAGCCTTCTCGGCATCTAGGGCCAAGAAGGCTGCTTTTTTTTTTCTTTTTTATATTCAATATAGTGTAGGCTATTTAAAATCCTTCTGGCATTATCTGCTCCAAACCTTTTTACAAAACCTACTTGGTCCTTTCCCACTAAACTATTCTACCCAGTCTTGTTGCTAAAACTTCTGCGTAAATTTTTAAATCACTGTTTAAAAGTGAAATCGGTCTAAAATTTTGAGGAATATTTGGTTCTTTCCCAGATTTAGTTAAGGTCACTATAACTGCCTGAAGGTTTTCTGCTGAAAAAGAGCCCTTATTAACACAATTTTGGAAGAAAAGGGCCAGCATAGGAGTCAATAATTCTGTGAAGTGTTTATAGTATTCATTAAACAATCCGTCATGTCCAGGCGATTTGTTTAAAGGTAATGAAGTAATTTCTTTAATTTCTTCTTCTGATATGGGTTTATTTAGGGTGTTGAGTTGATCAAGGGACAGTTTTGGTAGAGAGAGTTTAGATAGAACTAGATTTGCATTTTCAGGAAAAAACATAGTGCTTTAAAAGAGCGTCTCTTTACCAGTGACTTCCTTTTAAGAGAAACTTTAATCTTCCTTTAAGAGCGACCTGGGTCCCTTTAAGAGCGACCTGGGTCCCTTTAAGAGCGACCTGGGTCCCTTTAAGAGCGACCTGGGTCCCTTTAAGAGCGACCTGGGTCCCTTTAAGAGCGACCTGGGTCCCTTTAAGAGCGACCTGGGTCCCTTTAAGAGCGACCTGGGTCCCTTTAAGAGCGACCTGGGTCCCTTTAAGAGCGACCTGGGTCCCTTTAAGAGCGACCTGGGTCCCTTTAAGAGCGACCTGGGTCCCTTTAAGAGCGACCTGGGTCCCTTTAAGAGCGACCTGGGTCCCTTTAAGAGCGACCTGGGTCCCTTTAAGAGCGACCTGGGTCCCTTTAAGAGCGACCTGGGACCCAGGTCGCTCTTAAAGGGACCCACTTCGCTCTTAAAGCGTAACTGTCATTTTCACTGCCATTTTTCTGAAAACATTAAATATCAACAGTACAAGCGATTTTAAGAAACTCTGTAATAGGTTTTATGTACTAAAAGAGTTTCCTTCTGTAGTGAAAAAGCAATCTCCCAGCCTCCCCCCTCACATCAAATGAAGCAGGATTTCGGTGCCCAGAGAGTCTACAAACAGCTGACCTTCATGTCACCTCTTCCTGCTCCCTCATCTCCCTTAGCCGCCCCCCCCCCCTTCATAGGCTTACAATGGAGAGAGCAGAACCCGTCTTCACTGGCTTCTCTGTAATGAAGACGTGTTTGCCTGATAATGCACAGATAAGAAGTCAGGGGGGGAGGCTGGGAGATTGCTTCTTGAGTACAGAAGTAGGCTTTTTTGGCTGATGAAACCTATTACAGAGTTTCTTAAAATCGCTTATACTACTGATTTCTGCAATAATAAAAAACATGACCGTTACGCTTTAAAGGGACCAATTTCGCTCTTAAAGGGACCCAGGTCACTCTTAAAGGGACTGGAATTGTTTCCCCTGAAAGGCTGCTGGAAACCCCTTCTTCCTGTCTGCGGCTTTAGCCAGTAGATCGTCTAGTACAGATCCAAATAGATACTCCCCTTCACAGGGTATGGTACACAACTTTGCCTTTGCAACCGGATCTCCCGACCAGTTCTTTAGCCACAACGCTCTGCGAGCAGAGTTGGATTGGGCTGCAGAGCCACACATGCACGCACACATAGATAAGGACTAGAGATGAGCGAACCGGGTTCAGGTCCATCTGAACCCGAACTTTCCGCATTTGATTACCCGGGGCTGCTGAACTTGGATAAAGCTCTAAGGTTCTCTGGAAAACATGGATACAGCCAATGACTATATCCCATGTTTTCCACATAGCCTTAGGGCTTTATCCAACTTCAGCAGCCACCGCTAATCAAATGCCGAAAGTTCGGGTTCGGATGGACTCGAGCATGCTCGAGGTTCACTCATCTCTAGTAAGGACATCGCAACAATATTCAAAATCACAACCGGACAGTGAGTGTGATACATACACTGCCACACATGCACACTTACATAGGTAAGGACATGGAAACAGGCAGAATCAACAGACAGATGAGTAGGATACATACACAACCACCCTCACATAGAAAAGGACAGGGAAACAACATTCAGACTCACAACCGGACAGGATACATACAGTGCCACACATGCACGCTCACATAGGTAAGGACGTGGAAGCAACAGGCACACTCAACACCAGACAGATGAGTGAGCACACATACATGCTCACAAAAGGTAAGAACAGGGAAATAACATTTAGACTCACAACCAGGGAGATGAATAAGCATACATACATGGCCACACATGCAAGCTCAGGGTATGTGCACACTTAAGAAATTTGAAGGAAAATCTGTTGCGGAACCCGCCTGTGCATAGAATGGAGTCTATGACATGGGCGGAAACACACGCCTACCGCAGTCCGCAAGTGGCGGCTTCTGTCAAATTTCTAAAGTGTGCACATACCCTCACATAGGAAAGGACATGGAAGCAACAGTCATACTCAATCTGTCATTATTTGCACCAGTCATTATCAATGTACAGCCGCCTAATCGCGATATTTTGATATATGGCACATTCCCAAAGTGGAAACATAGCCTCACATAGTGATTTCTGGCTGCAGTAATGTGAATCACCATATTAGGCTATGTTTACACAATATAAAAAGAAGAGCAAATAACAGACGTCTCTTGATAATTTCGGACATAAAAAAAAATGATCATTTATGGGTGTCATTATCAAAGGACGGCTGTTATTTGCTCTTATTTTTTTACAGCAACCAGAAATCACTGTGTAAGGCCATGTTTCCACTTCTGCATTGTGCCATAATTTATCACAAATAGGCAGCCACCTATTGATAATGATAGAATCATGATTCATCATCATTATTCGTGACCTTCATTGGGAATCGATGGCCACCTTTTAGCAATGAATTGCGGCACTTTCCAGTAGTGAGAACACAGCCTCAGGCTATGTTCACACACTGTGGAAATGACAGGCGGTTTTCTTGGTTTGTGGTCATGTAACGAGAAATAATGGCAGATATATGCAGTTACATGACCTAGAAAATGCCTGTCATTTCCAGTGTGAGGAAGGTGGAGGAGGATGCAACTACATCTCAATGAGGGAAGGCAGGGCCGCCATCAGGAATTTCAGGGCCCCATACAACCATAGTGTCTGGGCCCCCCACATTAATTAAAAAAAAAAAAATAGTGTGTTCGCCCCACGCCTTGCTGGGAGGTATAATTTGGTTCAGATCAATTCTAGAGAACTGGCTCATATACCCCATTTTTCCCAGTGGCTTAAAATGTAACCTCTGTTATACAGTTATAAAATTGTAGAAACTAAATGTGAACAAGGTGCAATTTAAATGTCACCATACAGACACTTACTTGTATAGCTGCCTCTTGTGCTCTGTATGCAGTGCATTATATTCACCCCTGCAACGTACAATTTATAGCGTGTCTACAAGCCCATCGGGGCTCATTATGATGGAGACTAAAACTTATACAAGAGTGGGGTAGGGGTTCCCCTGTATTCAGAATGCTGTTGAGTACTAGGCAATGCCCCGTTTGGGGTTATTGAATTTCAAGGGTCTGGGGGGCTGTTTGATTTGTATATGTTCACCAATATCCCCCCCCCCCCGGTATGCTCACTAACATAGAATATGTTGATAAGGCTAATATAATGAGGCTGTTCCATGTTAGTGAGCATATACAAATCACACAGCCCCCCCAGGCAGACTAGTTTAGCTCACCCAAGACAGTGATAGTAAATACATGGCGGTGTGAACGCTTCCTAGAAGATCCTGTTTGTGCAGCAGAGGTGTCTTTATCCTGCTCTGCATAGACCCTCGAAATTCAATAATCCCAGACGGGGCATTGCCTAGCACTCAACAGCATTCTGAATACAGGGGAACCCCTACCCCACTCTTGTATAAGCCCGCTGGGCTTGTAGACACGCTATAAATTGTACGTGAATATAGGGTGAATATAATGCACTGCATACAGAGCACAAGAGACAGCTATACAAGTAAGGCTGTGTGCACACTACGGAATTGCCGCGTATAACCCGCGGCCTATTCAGTCGCTGGTCTCCGCACGCAGCGGCGCGCATTTCCGCCGGTGCCATAGACACTATTCTATGCACGGGCGGATTACGCGTTCCGTCGAAAGAATTGACATGTCAATTCTTTCGACGGAACGTGGAATCCGCCCGTGCAAAGAACAGTGTCTATGGCACCGGCGGAAATGCGCGACGGAATACGCCGCGGGTTATACGCGGCAATTCCGTAGTGTGCACGCACCCTTAGTGTATTTGAATTGCACCTTGTTCACATTTAGGTTCTACAATTTTATAACTGTATAACAGAGGTTACATTTTAAGCCACTGGGGAAAATGGGATATATGAGCTAGTTCTCTAGAATTGATCTCACACACAGACACCAGCACACATGTATACAGACACCAGCACACATGTATACAAACATACAGACACCAGCACACATGTATACAGACACCAGCGCACGATGAAGTTTGAACTTCTGCAACCTGGAGAAATCTGATATCACCTGCAGTCCTATGTAACACCACATAACACAGTGGTATCTGAGTACAGATAATGTAGATTTCACCTGCACTCCTATGTAACAGCACAGATAACACAGTGATATCTCTGAGTATAGAGCATGTAGTAGATGTCACCTGCAGTCCTATGTAACACCACAGATAACAGTGATATGTCTGAGTACAGATAATGTAGTAGCTGTCACCTGCAGTCCTATGTAACACCAAAGATAACAGTGATATGTCTGAGTACAGATAATGTAGTAGTCACCTGCAGTCCTATGTAACACCAAAGATAACACAGTGATATGTCTGAGTACAGATAATGTAGTAGCTGTCACCTGCAGTCCTATGTAACACCACAGATAACACAGTGATATGTCTGAGTACAGATAATGTAGTAGCTGTCACCTCGGGGCGCCCCTACTAAATGATGTTCTACAAAATAAGAAAAGTGTCATACAGTGACTCACAGGTGACGTCTTCTTTGATCTGAGGAGTCACTTTCCCTTTTCCTCTCCATCCGGCCCAGACCTCCATGATGATTTCTTCCAGATATGTTTCATCTTTTCAGAACCCGCGAGACAAACAATTTAGGCTCCGCACATTTCTAGCACCTTCCTTCACTTTCTCCCTCCTGTAGGCTCCCATAGTAACTGCGCTGTTTGGTGTTATGTGCAGTAAAGCGAGTAGGAATGTGGGATGCCCCCTGTATGTAGGATCCCCTGCTGTGCCCCCATGAGCTAATAATGCCCCCAGAGGTACCCCCATGAACTAATAATGCCCCCAGAGGTGCCCCCATACACTAATAATGGCCCCAGAGGTGCCCCCATGTACTAACGCCCCCAGAGGTGCCCCCATATACTAATAATGCCCCCAGAGGTGCCCCTAAAAAAACAAACATCCTACTCACCTAATCCGCGCTGTGCAGGCAGCAGCTCTTCCTCCTCTTCGGGCTCCATCTTGCGAGCCGCAGGGACGGGACTTCCGGCAGGCGTGATGACGTCACATCATCACTCCTGCCGGAGAGGTCACGGCCCGGCCTCCCATAGGCTGCTGGTATGAAGTGTCGGCAGCCTATGGGAGAGAATAAAGGAGTAGGACGCTGACAGGTCCTGCTCCTGTATTCTGATCACTTTAATGTTCCGCCCGCTCAATGTGCGGGCGGAACATCAAAGCGATCGGTGCATCCCGAGAAGCTGCGCGGCAGCAGCTTCTCGGGATGCTCAAAAACAGGTGGCAAGGGGGGCCGTGCAGGCCCCCCTAGCGTAGCGGATGGGGGGCGGCCGCCGGCGGGCCCCCCCATGTCTCTTAGGGTCCGGGCCCCATACGGCAGTACCAGTTGTACTGCCCTATCGGCGGCCCTGGGGGAAGGAACTGCAGCTTAGCTATGTTACTGTGAGATGGGCCCTACAGTGACCCACAGGCACCCGTACCTATTCAGTCACAGAAAATCTATCGATTTTCTGTCTGTCACGGTGGTCTGTGAATCTCTGTGCACCACTTAAGTCACACAATCAGGATTCATATTATAACATTTACATTAGTAAATGGTAGTCCCTTACCTCGCCTAATAAAGGTTTTTTCTTAATAAAATCACCAAAATGGAGCAAAAGCTCAACTGTGTCAGTAAACTAAGGCTGGGTTCATACTGCGTTTTTAGCATACATTTAACGGATCCGTTTTTTTTTTTTAACGGACAAAAAAAACAAGTGTCAGCAACGTTTGTAAAAAAAAAAATGCATCCGTTTTTTGCAATCAGTCTTTCATCCTTTTTTTCAATGATGGATTGCAAAAACGCAGTGTGAAGCCAGCCTAAGTGGCACTGTGAGGTAAGATGCCTCTCCTGAGGTAAAGCACCGCTAAAAGTCCCAATGGCTGGGCATACGCACTGTGCACTCTGCAATTGGCGCCTGCGCAGTGCTCTCCCGTCCCGCTGTGTCCAAGGATCCTGGCATGTCTACTACAGAGCACAACAAAACGTGAGAGCGCTAAATGCTGAGGGCACAAGGTCTCTCCTTTTGCCTCTCACCTGTTCTTTTGTGCTCTGTAGTAGACACCTTGGACACAGGGGGAATGCCAAGCGCGCAGTGGACGTGTTGATGATATACATGCCCATCCATGGCTTAACTTCTGGCGGACGGAGGCGGAGCGCAGCGGCCGAAGCACCTTGCCTGAAGGGGAAGATCGGCCAAATCACTCAAGGCACCATAAGTATTAAACCTTTCTGAATAAGCCAGAAAGGGTAATTATGTTTAAGAAATACATATATATTTTACACACACACACACTGATTTCCCAGTCTCGGACTATCCCAAAGAACCCAAAAGCCTGAAGCCAATGAACAAGCATGAAGCGTGGCCACCCCCATACCTTCCATATTAGAATTGGACTTTTGACTTTCATTTGTAAGAGGTAGCCTATCTGCTAGAGATGGGATGTCCCCAAAGTAGTGAAGTCCTCAGAACACACACAAAGTGGAACAGATTAACTTTTTATGACCTAAAAATAAAGGTAATCTGCTTTTGTTAATGGCTTCAAAAAAAGGGGGGGGGGCCTTACCCACAAGGGGCAACCCGACTTAATCTGGTGAAGTCTCCTATATCCCTTCCAGTCTCAGGTATTCAAAGATCCTTAGAGATAGAGTCCAATGTTATTAGGGTGCATGTGAAGGTGGCCATAAAAAGTGTTACTTTGGAAAAACATTGTAATCCTTAAAATGGCTTCAGCCTCATAACTGCTTCTGCAAATAGGAAAAATGCTGCGTATCTGCAGCGGGATGAAAATTCTGCGACCCCATAGAACTTTACTATAACAGGAACCGCAGCGGATTTCGCAGCAAGCTCGCAGCGTGAAATCCGCTGCGGATCCAGTATGTGTGAAGCTACCCTACAGGTGATTAGTTAGTACATCAGGAGCACTTTGTCAACTCTGAAAAGTACCCCCAACAAGTTCACAAACATTGCTCTACAGAGCCTTAATTTTTATTCTGGAATCCAGAGATCTTACTTTATTATACCCTTAAAGGGAACCTGTCACCCCCCGTGCCGGGGTGACAGGCTCCCGACCCCCCGTTAGAGCCCCCTATACTTACCTAATCCCGGCGGGTCCCGCTTCTGGATTCGGTCGGGTCCCGGAGATCTCAGCCGCTGCAGCCCGGCGCGCGCGCTGACAGATGAGTCCAACGCTCATAGAGAATGACGGAGCGCTGGACTCTCCTGTCATTCTCTATGGGTGTTGGACTCATCTCTCAGCGCGCGCGCCGGGCTGCAGCGGCTGAGATCTCCAGGACACGACCGAATCCAGAAGCAGGACCCGGTGGGATGAGGTAAGTATAGGGGTCTCTAACGGGGGGTCGGGAGCCTGTCACCCCGGTACGGGGGGTGACAGGTTCCCTTTAACTGAAGAGACACCAGTATATAGTGGACCACACACACACAATTTCGGCACCGATTCCGTAGCCCTATGCAGTTTCACACATATTCCATTAACCTCCACAGGATTTATGTGAATAGTGGAGTACTGGAAGCTAAGCAACCTACATAAAGCAGGAGTCACAGAATCATCATAGCTCCCTTTAAAAACAATTTATGCAGACTGCATAAGACAGTCCACGCACAAGGTGGGACCCAGATGTATGTATCCTTTGAATAAATGTCTCATAGAAGAGCCCAAGTGTCTTCACATTTCAACACTGATAAAGACATAAAATGAATTTTTTAAATCAGGTTTATTTAAACAACGAGATGCCAGAGGGGAATACCTAAGATTTTTCAGCTTTTTACAGTTTTCCTATTCACCCAGCTACTTATAACAACTACATACAAAAAGTTAAAAAATTGTAATTTAATTAAAAAAAAAAAATTAATACCAATTAAGAGGTGGGCTTGCTCCCTTAAAGCATACCTGTCGTTTCAAGTGACTTTCTAGGATAAGTTGTCCTGTGTGTATACATGGGCAGTAACACTATAACTGTCCATATTTTATCTTGTATGATATTTTTCAGCAGACTTCTGCTCTGTAACTTTTTCCCTGTTTCCCTCTGCAGCATGTGCATGTTCCCAGGCACTTCCCCTCCATAGATTTGTAATCTGATCCCTGAGCTATCTACATAATGTAACCAGTAAACAAAAGTCATTGCCAAGCTGATTTTGAGAGTGGATTACAGTTTAGCATGAAGGGGGTAGAGAGAGAATATGTTTGATAACAAAAGGAAGCATTTTTGTCTGATAAGATACATTAAAGTTTCTTATATTTGCTTATAATAAAGACCTATGCAAAGTCTGTTGAAACGACAGTGCCTATTTGTATTCTAATTGACAACCAAGTGTCAGTTGCCATTTACAGCACCCCAGGCAACAGCAGTTGCGTATCCTTAAGCAGTTTTTGGACTTGTAAAACGAGAAAGCAAAATAATTTACTGGAATAAAAGTAGAGAGCATAGCAATAAGATTGAGGTGGGAGACTGTGCAAAGCACCCACCATCTCAAATAACTTGGTCCAGAAAAAAAAAATAAAAAAAATAAAAAAAAAAAATCACACTTTAAAGGGGTATTTCAGTCTTACAAAAATATGGCTGCATCTGCCCAGAAGCAGCAGCATTCTTGTCCTCGGGTGTGTTTTGCAGCTCAGTTCCACTTAAGTGAATGGACCTGAATTGTAATACTACACACAAGCCGAGGACATGTGTGGTGCCTTTTTTTGTGAGAAAGTAGCTATTTTTTTCTTTTTTATAATCCTGGATAACCCCTTTAAGCAGAGATAAAAAGATAAAGTGAGCAGAAGTGAAAAATTTACCCCTAGAATAACACACATCCACCCTATTATATGTACAGTAAGGAAAGGGGGATGATGGTGAACATAGGAAAAAGAACAGTGGAGGCAGTGGGTGAGGGACTGGGCAAAACATGTTTTAGAAGCTTCCTCCCGTCTGCTGCTGGAACACATCAATCGTATCTTCATCCTCCATTTCCAACTGAGAGGGAAAAAAATTTAAAAAAAAATTAGGGAGTGCTTCCAACAGAGTCAAATCTAGTTAGACAAACCCCCACATTGCCTTTTGAAGCTCAAAAGCAGTGTATAAAACCATTACTGCCATTTTAGTTAATGGGTCCATCCAGTACTCACTAGTATCTAGTCTTATATGAACCAGCATTGCTATATACCGGACCACAATTGCCTTTCATTTAACCCCTTAATACAAAATGCAGTAAATGTATGGATCAGGGGTGTTGGGGCAGTATGACAAGCTCAGGAGCTAAGCTTACATCAGCCTTAAAAGCCTCTGTAGCAGCTAGAGTGCCACTGCGGATTAAAACGACACTGTACCCACAATCTGACCTCCCTAAACCACTTTTACCTTCGGATAGTCTGCACCTATTTGAGCTCTGAAAAACTAGTGTCCTCTCTCACTGGAATCCTGTCTGTGATGACTCTGCTTGAAAGCGATATGTACAGAACCCCTATTCAGCCTAGTGACTGAAATAAAAACTGTAAAGAGGACCTGTCACCCCCCGTGCCGGGGTGACAGGCTCCCGACCCCCCTATACTCACGTGATCCCGCCGGCTCCCGCTTCCTGAGCCGGTCGGGTCACGGAGATATCAGCTACCGAAGCCTGGCGCGCGCTGACAGAAGAGTCCGACGCTCATAGAGAATGACGGAGCATCGGACTCCCCATTCATTCTCTATGGGCGTCTGACTGCTGTCAGCGAGCGCGCCGGGCGCTGATATCTCCGTGACCCGACCGGCTCAGGAAGCGGGACCACGTGAGTATAGGGGGCTATAGGTCTAGGTTGCAGACAGAACAGCCGACAGGGGTAAATACAGTGCCACACATACCTTACATGTTACAGTCACAATCTGAACATGGCATGTTAGAAGTTAATCCACCAGGAACAGAGTTCCTCCATTCCTGGTTGATCATAGACAAATAAGCTTCTGCGATCCATGCTTAGGTAACCCACACTGCCTTATTTTACTCCCAATGTAAAAAAAAAAAAAAAAAAAAAAAAAAAAATGCAGCCTAGAATACGGACCCTTAAAGGAGTAAATTAAAAGGAGTTATGCAGCTAAAAATCTCTTAAAATCAACTTTAGATAATATAGATTTGCAATTTACTTCTATTCAAAAATCTAAAGGCTTCCCACACTTAGCTGCTGCATGTCCTGCAGAATTTTTCTTTTCAGGTCTGACAGTGCTCTCTGCTACCACCTCTGTCCAAGGCAGTGACTGTCCAGAGCTGGAGAGGTTTTCTAAGGGCATTTGCTTCTGCACTGGACAGTCCCTGCCTTGGGACAGTCAGGATCTGTAGCATGTGTATAACTAGATCAGCCAATACAAGTAGACATTTTACTGGTAGACCCCCAGTATTACTGAAGTGCATGCAGTGATTGGTTGTCCAGTAGCAGCTCACTACAGTGTGATACTACATGTCCTTTACTTCTTATGTACGCCAGTATGAGTTGTTCCTGTGCGTACCAGGTGAAGTTGGCTTAATTTTACTGGAACCCTGTGTGATCTCTATAGGACCCTGAAAAAACTCCCAATCCTCTACATAGGTTTCCAGTAGCTCTGGCTGTTGTATGTCAGTACCTGCTTTATCCATAATAGTCATCTGCTTGTTTAAATCTTCATTTATTATCTAATTTTGAGATTATATTTTAGGGGCTTCAGACCCAATTACCAGTTTTCCATAGAGTTTTGATCTCAAGATACAATATTTTAAACATTCCGGTATCAATTAATATCGTAACTTGAGGGACCACTGTATAAGTTTATTTTCAATAACTCACCTGTGCTGGTGTATCTGTCTCATTAATAGGTTGACCATCAAACCGGAATCTAATTTGCCTCATTGACAATCCCTAAATAAAATGGAAAATGGAATCATTTAAATTCTGACACTCATGCTTTACTGTTATTGTAGCCTGCATGAGGCCTACCCACTCTATTGTGTTTAAAGTCTAAGTACAGCATAAAAAGGAAGGAGAAAAAAAAAAACATTACAATGCCACATGTCCAAAGCATGCAGATAAATTAGTATTTATATTACTGTGACAAGTTTATTTAGGCAGTAGAAGTCAGGGTACAGAGACTCCCATAACAAATAAAGTACATTTTACAGGCTGGTAAAGGAAAACCTTTAGCCATTTAAAAAAAAAAAAAAAAAAAAAAAAAAAAAAAAAAGTTGTTAACAATTTTGATAGGAAAAAAAAATAAAAAGTCAAAAGGGCACTTTATATATCATATGCGTACAGCAAATAGTGTGAAGACATAAGGAAAAAGAAAAAAAAAAAAAAAAAAGTCTTCCTCCTTGAAGACTGTTTTTAGTCAATGGGCTCACCTGTCTTTCACAATAAGCCTTCATGAGCTTGTTAAGTGGTGTATGCTTCTTTATCTTGAACTGGACAACAGAGCCATCCTGGCCGGCTACCTTCAGGTTGATGTGGTCGTTGTTTTCAGTTTTCACACCCTCCTATGACATAAAAAAAAGCCAGACCTTAAATTAACCCCATGGCGTTGAAACACATTCATAAGGAGTTAAAGCAAATGTACCATCAGGTACATCAATAGACTAGCGCCAAGATGCTGATGCCGTGGACCTCCTTGTGAACTGCGGCGTGATGCCGATCTACTCCCAGACACTGGCCAGGCATGATGCTCTGGAAGTGAGCCTGCTGCCACCACCTGCTGTATGTCCTACAGGAAGTCATGTATTTTTTCCAGTCTGAGGCTATGTTTCCACAGTATTTTGGTCAGTTTTGCCACCAAAACCAGGAGTGGATTGAAAACACAGAAAGGCTATGTTCACACACTGTTGAAATCTAGTAGACTGTCATTTAATGGCAAATTGCCATAAAAAAAAAAAAAACTTTTGAAATAACCGCCGTTATTTGCCATTTAATGGTGGCCATGCACATAATTTCAACAGTGTAAACATAGCCTGTGTTTTCAATCCACTCCTGGTTTTGGTTGGCAAAAAACTGTGTGGGAACATAGCCTGTCATTGATCTCTGCCACCACATTAACCATCCAGAGCAGCAGGAAACCTCTCCTGCTCTCCAGACTAGAAAAAATGAACGGCTTCCTGCAGGATATACAGCAGCTAATAAGTACTAGAAAACTGGATATTTTTAATAGAAGTAAATTACAACACTCTGGCACCAGTTGATTGGAAAGGCGACATTTTTTGCTGGAGTACCCCTTTAAAAGGGTTACCTAGCATTAGGACTTTGATATAATGCTGCTCTGGAGAGCATAACAAACATGTTATGCTTAGCTCTCAGCGCTCCTCTGTTGTCTTGCTGCGGCATCTTCAGTGTCCCCCACTGACTGCAACCACTAGCGGGAAAAAAAAACTCACGTCAAGCGTAACAGCCTGCTTAGCCAATCACTGTCCTGTCTTTGTGACAGGTGGAGCAGGCTGTTACTCCTAAGATGAGTTCATCACAGAATTGGCAGTGGCTGCAGTCAGCAGGGGAGACAGTTGTAACAGGACATTGGGGGAACATGGAGAGGTAAGCATAACATGATTATGTTCTCCAACAGGGCAGAATCATTAAAAAATGATTACCAGATAACCCCTTGGAAGGGTTACTCCAGAGACTGGGGGGGGGGGGGGACTTTTGCCAACACGTTGTTTTGACACGTAGGGGACAGCAATTATTCATTCCTGCTCCTCAGATTCTAAAATTCATAACTCATTTTTCCCCTAAAAGTGCCCTGTGCAGAGCAGGGGATCAGAAATATGTGAATATGTCCATTCATACATCCACAAAATACTGTCCATTGTAACCCTTTAACTTTTTTTAACATGTCCTATAAAACTTGAGAAATAGTACCAAAATACAAGACTAGAGGAGATATGCTGCCACCAACACTGACCACTGGCTAAAGAGGCCAAATGACTGCTTCTTGCAAAAGGTACCAAGATTAAAGGAGGAGCCATCATCACTGGGATTAAATGCCCCTAAATATCATTGTTGCTCAGCTGCACATCTTAATGCGCAAGGCCTTATTCACAAATTGTAAACTTGTCCGTAATTGCGCATCCGCAATTACGAACGAGTCTGAGGTGACAATGAATCCTATTTGGCTTTTCAAACTGTCAACAGCTTTAAAGGGGAACCATCAGCAGGTTAGACGTTAGGATGCCGAGGAAGGTATGTGTGTCTTACCTTTCTCCTCAGCACCGGTCCCACACTGTTAGTCACGGTAAACTCTGCTCCGGAGCACCGCTGCGTCATCCGGCCCACCCCCTCAATTGATGATGAATGGAAGGGATGAGCTGGATAACAGCAGTGCTCCAGAGTGGTTTTCCCCAACTAACAGTGCGGGACTGGCGCCAAGAAGGAAGGTAAGACACATACCTTCCTCCTCAGCGCCCTGTGCGCATTAGAGGGCTACCAGCAGGTTAGATTCGTCCAACCTGCAGATAGTTCCCCTTTAGGGTGCCTTCACACCTACCGACTCGCAGATCACTGTCATTACATACACGCAGCGGTCTGAACGACCGCTGCGTGTATGCAAATCTGCCGGCCGCTTAACCCCTTCTGATGCCGGCCGGCCGCCTCCCGCTCAGCTCTGTATACATTACCTCCTCACTCCACGGGGTCCCGGCGTCCTGCTCTCACGCCCGGCCAATCAGTGTTTTGCCCTGCCGCAGCCACTGATTGGCCGGGCGGGAGAGCAGGACGCCGGGACCCCCTGGAGCGAGGAGAGGTAATGTATACAGAGAAGAACAGGAGGCGGCCGGCCGGCATCAGAAGGGGTTAAGGTAGGTGTGAAGGCACCCTTAAAGATCCACAATGAGTGCCACAAAAAAAGAGAAAAAAATAAATAAATAAATAAATAAATAAATAAGATGTGTCCTACTACAGGCCATAACGGCAGCACCAATTCAGCGGCTGTGGATTTTAACGAAAAAAGTCAGATAAAAAGAAAAAACGCCCAAAAACACACAGATCACCTTAATTTAACTATTACCTTTCCTGCTACAAATATGAACTACAAATTTTTGCAAATTGCAGACATAATACGTGGCCCTGAAAAACTACTGAATGTGTGAAAGACCTAAGGGCCCTATTCCACAGGACGATTATCGTTGCATCGAACGGATCTAAACGATAATCGTTCGGTTGAATAGCAGTTAACAATTAAATGACAAACGAGAAATCGTTAATCATTTAATAAGATCTGGACCTATTTTTAGCATTGCTCATTCACATCAAATAAGACATCGTTTGGTCATTCGCAGTAGCAATGAACGCAACAACAACAAGACGACCGCAAAAACGATCATAAGTGAACTATTTGAAATAATTTATCGTTAATTATGCAAACGATAATCGTCCCGTGGACTAGTGCCTTAAGTGCGTGATGGGCCGCACAATCCGGATGGGTGAAGGATCCCTATACCAAGTCCAATCTGCTACGGCAATGCTCATTTTGGGCAGATCTCTGTCTACAAGATCCCAAACCAGTCACCCAACTGCTGGAACCAACAGCAATCGGTGCAGGGGAACTTGGCATCAAGTTTTTATTCCTTTCCCAGAGGGGAAATATAGTATTACATAAGCTTTAGTGAAATCAATGGAGAGTGCATATAAAGCATGGCTGCACCGAGGCTACAGGGGGAGACACAGGCCGGGCAGCCGGTACCTCAGCAATACAATAGCCATGCGTGTACAGGGCGCCCGGCGGGATCGCTAGGACCAATCAGTACTGGGATGGGGCGATCGCTAGGATCACTCCATAGAACCGGAGCACGGCCCTGGGGCCGCAGCTCAAACCTCCCCGTCCCTCCGACCATAGCTTTAACTACTTCCTTACGAAGAGAAGGCACCCACTCGGACCATTCACCCCAGGCCTCCACCATAGCCATCACCTACAGGCCTCATTCTGCCTCATACAGCGCACACAACCGCTACCGCCCGCCAGTTATACAACCCCCCCAAGACCAGACCTTTGGTTTATCGTCCGCCATGCTGGGAATAATGCAGAGATCTGGTGGCGTCGCCTCCTCACAAAGAGCCTTAACCCGCGCGGGTCGTCTGCCGGGACAGCGCACGTACACTCTTTAAGAAACACTGCGTGTTTACGTGCGCGCTCGCGGGTAGCCCCTCCCATCATACTACGTCACAGAATCCCGCTCTGCGGACCACGTGGTAAAAAGACAACGCATGCGTGCTTGCTAGGTTTTGAATTGTATGTCATGTGTATTAGGGATCAGAATCTAATGGTGCCTGGAGACAAACCAGCTTCAGTGTCTGTAATGGTGCCGGTTTTACAGTAGACAGCTGCTGCCGAGCCACAATTCCTAAGATTCCCTGACAGCAGACAGTAACATGTAGAATTAAAGAAGTCTGGTGACATTTTTTATTATAGTATTGTATTGCCCCCCAAATCACCAATATACGCTTATTATGGGAAATGCTTATATGGTGCGTTCACACCTACATGATCTGCAGCTGATTTTCTGCAGCAGATTTCATTTAAATAACAGAACACAGCATCAAATCTGCTGCAGATTCTGTAGGTGTGAACGCACCCGTAGGGTGCGTTCACACCTACAGGATCTGCAGCAGATCTGCAGCAGATTTGATGCTGTGTTCAGTTATTTAAAGGAAATCTGCTGCAGAAAATCAGCTGCAGATCCTGTAGGTGTGAACGCACCAATAAAGTGTTTTTTTCCCCTGCACTTCTGCATCATGGCTTCACTTCCTAGAAAAAATGGTGATGTCACGACCCGATTTCCAGAGCTGTGCGGGCTGTGGCTGCTGGAGAGGATAATGGCAGAGGGATGCTCAGTGTCCCTCCAGTGCCCTGTGTCCCTCAGTGACCCCCTGCCATCATCCTCTCCAGCAGCCACAGCCCGCACAGCTCTGGGAGTCGGGTCGTGACATCACCATTTTATCCAGGAAGTGAAGCCTTGCTGCAGTAGTAAGTGCAGGGAAAAAAGCACTTTATGTGCATTTCCCGTAATAAGTGTATTGGGGATTTGTATAACTTATGGGGGGCAATACAATTCTTTAATAAAAAATTTCACTGGACTTCTCCTTTAAGATAGTGTAAGACTGAGCGTATGAGTGTGGACATAGCTTGCCGCCTGAAAGTATGCAAAGTGTGGAAAGGTCAAAGTGTACATGTCAGTTGAAAAAACTTTTGACAAGCGCTGTGGAATCTGTTGGCGCTATACAAATGAATATTATTTATGTCCAAAGTTTTGATCAGTCAGGGCTTGAGTGTTCAGACCCATACCGATCATGAGAATGAGCCAGAAGAAGAGCGCGCTAAGCGTATTCCTCTCCCGCCTCTGTGTCACATGATGAGTCAGGCTCCTAATGTAAGTCTATGGAGCCTAACACTTTTACCTTCACTTAAAGGGGTACTCCAGGCTGGAGAGCTTTTTCGGCCATGACTGAGGAGGAGGTGAATGAGGGCAACCACTTCCCTTACCTCCCCGGTTCCAGCGCCGGGTCCTGAATCACGTCACTTCGGTCCACGTTGCCCGGCCGCTTCCTGGTCTCTGCAGGGGCTTAAGACATGATGTTTCAAGTCCGCTCAGCCAGTCAGTGGAAGAGGTGGGATCCCGCTCTCTTCTTTTTTTTTTTTTTTTGCTTTAAAGCATAATAGGGGGCGTGCACACTACGGAATTGCTGCGTATAACCCGCTTTTCCGCCCGTGCCATAGACACTATTCTGTGCACGGGCGGATTCCGCGTTACGTCAAAAGAATTGACAAGTCAATTCTTTCGGCAGAATGCGTAATCCGCCCGTGCATAGAATAGTGTCTATGGCACGGGCGGAAATGCGCGCCGCAGCGTGCGGGGACGAGCGACGGAATATGCCGCAGGTTATACGCTGCAATTCCGTATTGTGCACGCACCCTTTGGGGGGAAAAATGTATGTAAATTGCAGACTTGCGTTATTTCACATCCCCTGTTGGTTTCGATTTTTTATGTTATAACATGCCCATTTAAAGATAGCTGTTTGTTGTCTATCATGAAAATCAGGGTTGCCTACAAAAATACGTTACTCATACAGGAAATTTAATGAACATGGACCCCAAAAAATGGCATTCCCCATCAGAAGTCATCCAAAACTGTAGCCTGCATCCATTAGTCAGGGACTCCATTATTTCTAATCGATGTGCAACCTATAGATAGAATCTCCATCAGACACACTAGATGATAACATACGTAGTATGCAGCACAATAACTCACCTTTAAAATGCTCTGAAAAACTTGTTCCACAAGATAAACCCTAGGGCACTTTTTCCCACATGGATCAAGTGGACTGGTCAACTCTTAAACTTGAAGCTATGTGTCAAATTGGCATGGCCTACTATGTCTGTGCCCTAGGCATGTGACGCCCCTCCGTACTAGGCAGGATTTCTCCTAATCACCACATGTCTGAACACTGCACTAGAACTGCAACTAAAGTAATGATTACGAGAAATCCTGCCCAGGACCATTCCTAATGATGAAGTGGGCCGGGAGGAGGGATGTAGAGTCGTTGCAGGCCTAGGGCACAGTCACTCTAGGCCACACCAATGTGACACAGGGCTGCAGGTTTAGAAGTTGTTTTTTAAAACAATAACTGAATCACCTGCCGAACGGACCCCAGGACAGAGCTTTAATTACAAGCAGTTATCTGACGGTACAGGTGGTTTGGGGGAGGGGGGCAGATTGTGGGTACAGAGTCGCTTTATGTTAGCATACACAGCCTTATGTGGCTTCAACATACAACCCTCTCCACATTTCCCAGACTAACTGCAGCCCCAAAATGCTAAACTCCACTGAGACAACTTTTGGCATGGGCTCTGCGACTACTCATACACAAATACCTGAAGAAGGGTGTCAGATTATATAGCCACTTATTGGAAAATCAGAATTTCAAACACCCCTCAGGCCTATCTTTGCCACCAACTTCACGCACTAGATCAGGGGTGGGGAACCTCCGGCCCGCGGGCCGCATCCGGCCCCTGAGACCTCCCGATGCGGCCCGCAGCTCCCCTGTGATGCGCGCCGCTCTGGAGGAGGAAGGAGCCGGCATACACAGCATCCTCCGGTGTCTGTGACAGCTGCCGGACACAGGAGGATGCTGTCTGTGCCGGCTTCTTCCCCAGCAGAGCGGCGCGTGTCTTCAGTCTCCTGCGGCGCGCGCTGCCTGCAGGAGAAGACCGGCACAGAGGACCTGGGACAGAAGAGGACCTGGACAGCGTGGGAGCGGAGGTAAGGTGAGAGGGATGTTTATTTTTTTTTTATTTGGGGGTTAACTAGGCTGCCAGGGACAAGACTGATGGGGGTGATAACTAGGCTGCCAGGGACAAGACTGATGGGGGTGATAACTAGGCTACCAGGGACATGCCTGATGGGGGGGATAACTAGGCCACCAGGGACATGCCTGATGGGGGGGGATAACTAGGCTACCAGGGACATGCCTGATGGGGGGGATAACTAGGCTACCAGGGACATGCCTGATGGGGGGGATAACTAGGCTACCAGGGACATGCCTGATGGGGGGGATAACTAGGCTACCAGGGACATGCCTGATGGGGGGGATAACTAGGCCACCAGGGACATGCCTGATGGGGGGGATAACTAGGCCACCAGGGACATGCCTGATGGGGGGGATAACTAGGCTACCAGAGACATGCCTGATGGGGGTGATAACTAGGCTACCAGGGACATGCCTGATGGGGGTGATAATTAGGCTACCAGGGACATGCCTGATGGGGGGGATAACTAGGCCACCAGGGACATGCCTGATGGGGGGGATAACTAGGCCACCAGGGACATGCCTGAAGGGGGGGATAACTAGGCTACCAGGGACATGCCTGATGGGGGTGATAACTAGGCTACCAGAGACATGCCTGATGGGGGTGATAACTAGGCTACCAGGAACATGCCTGATGGGGGGGGATAACTAGGCTACCAGGGACATGCCTGATGGGGGTGATAACTAGGCTACCAGGGACATGCCTGATGGGGGTGATAACTAGGCTACAAGGGACATGCCTGATGGGGGTGATAACTAGGCTACCAGGGACAAGACTGATGGGAGTGATAACTAGGCTACCAGGGACATGCCTGATGGGGGTGATAACTAGGCTACAAGGGACATGCCTGATGGGGGTTAACTAGGCTACCAGAGGCATCACTGGGGGGGTTAACTAGACTACCAGGGACATGACTTGGGGGTTAACTAGACTACAAGGGGCATCACTGGGGGTTAACTACAATAGCAGGGGCACTGGGGGAACAATACTTTGCCTTGCCCCATGTGCTGCAAACCCACGCTACTAACTGCCGCGCACAGTATGCGGCCCTCGAATGATTTTATTAATGCCCGACCGGCCCTCGACATGGAAAAGGTTCCCCACCCCTGCACTAGATGAAGAAACTTAGAGGGCAATATCAGAAATTGTTCACATTGTCCTACTTGTAGCGCTAAGGTCTCTCTCCCATTAATGGTTAGCAGTGGCCACTCCAAACATCTCTATGGCAGTCTCTCAAATTAAAATTCTTTTTGGGCTAGATAGGGCAGCACAAAAACCAAGGCACAGAAAAATTGTTTGTTTTTTTTTTGTTTTTTTGTGCACTGAACCTGGAGGCACTGCAATACCAGGTCAATGCCTGGAGAGGACAGAGCAAGCTCTTTTTCCATCTCCCTGTTCTAAAAATCCATTTAATATATGGTCCCCAGATAAGGGACATATCAGATATTAAACTGATAAGAACAGATACTACACTTGATCTTAGCCAAAAGGCCGAGAAGCGATACAGAAAAATTGTTTACTCGCTGGCAGAATGAAACAGAGGAAATTAACAATATAATTTGCCCAATTAGTTTTTTCTATGTATATTCAAAAACTTTAATAAAATGAGAGTTAACATAATTTGCCCAATTAGTTGTACTAAGTGGTACTGTCAAAACAACCTTACCAACACACTGGGAGACAATCTGATTAGCCATATGGCATATATTTAATTAGACAAGGTTGGTGCAAGGAGGGCCAATGGTCATTCATCTGCCACTCCTAATAAGTTTGGTCTACATTGTATTAAAGCGACTCTGTACCCACAATCTGACCCCCCCCCCCCCCCAAACCGCTTGTACCTTCGGATAGCTGCTTTTAATACAAGATCTGTCTTGGGGTCCGTTCAGCAGGTGATGCAGTTATTGTCCTAAAAAACAACTTTTAAACTGGCAGCCCCTTGCCCAACGGCCGGAGCTTAGATTGTGTATGCAATAGGCTGGCACAACTTCTCTGTCCTTCCTCCCCGCCCTCCTCATCATTAGGAATGCTCCAGGCAGATTGACTCCTATTCATCAGCTGTGTGAATACTGAACATGGGCTGGATCGTTAAGGCACATGTGCAATGTTAAGACAGGAGAAAATGTTCCAGTGGCATTCCTAATGATGAAGAGGGTGGGGAGGAGGGACGGAGGGGTGGTGCAAAGTTAGGGCACAGATACTCTAAGCCCTGGCCGTTGGCACGGGGCTGCAAGTTTAAAAGTTGTTCTTTAGGACAATAACTGCCTCACCTTCCGAACGGACCCCAGGACAGATCTTGGATTAAAAGCAGCTATCCGTAGGTACAAGTGGTTTGGGGGGGGGTCAGATTGTGGGTACAGAGCTGCTTTAAAGGGGTTATCCAGCGCTACAAAAACATCACCTACGTTTCCACCACACTGCACATGTACAGTACAGCACGGATTCGACCTGCTGTATTGCGCATGCGCGGCATGGTGAGAAAGTAGGTGCGTTGACAGAGGGAACGGGGCGCGCCTGTGTGACGTCACGGCAATTATGCATTTTGAATCCCGCCCAGAGGGGCATGATTACAGCAGAGAAACACCCTGGGGACGCAGAGGAACGCCCAAGGGACCGTGACTGCCGGATAGTTGCTCTTGCCCAGATGACTACATGGAGCTGATTTGAATACAGCACGCCAATTTCAAAAAGTGAGTTTTTGTCTCATAGGTTTTATGGACGGAGGATAGAAAGACATGTGTGGGAAGTGTGCTGGGTGATGTAACAGCACATTTCCATAGGTTAATAGGCAAGTTTTAGGTGATTGGTTCCCTTTAACTGCAAATCACACCTGAACTGGTGACAAAAGTGTTGCTGTCTCTGGAAGTAAGTGGCCATGTTTTTGTAACGCTGGATAGTCCCTTTAATCCAATTGAGAATCTGTGGTCAGACTTCAGACTTCATTTCTGTTCCAATAATTACTGTTACTTTTAAAACAACGGCCGATATTTGCCATTAAATGACGGCCATCCACTTTCAACAGTGTTTCTATAGCCTTTCATCCTCAGTTGGATCTAATCCAGTTAACACTTTAGATGCATCTACTATTAGCCCCCTCTATCCTCCACACTCTACTATTAAGCCCCTCCAGCCCCCCACATCTACTAGTAACCCCCTCTGCCCCTATGCCTACTCCTTCTTCTTCAACGCCTCACCTAAAGCAGTCGCTGCTGCCGCAGGCTCCTCTCTAGAGGGAAGTGTCTATGATGCTGCTGTAACTTGGATGCCTCCCCCTGCCTGACAGGACCTATGGGCTAAGGCAGTATGCATGTGCAGGTCAGCTATAGGAAATTACTGGATTTACATGGCTGGCCACATATAATGGCACCACGGGCCAGAGTTTGACAGGGCTAGTATAAATCCTTAGTAAATCATGAAGAGAAAAAGCACTCGGCACTACTGGAATTTGACTGGAATTTGACACGGCAGACAAGTATTGCTCCATATGAAGCTAGAGTGGTGCTCAGCTCAGCAACAAGTCCATGTACAAAGCATCAACATAAGAAGATATAGTAATACGCGGCACTCACCAGCACGCTTCTCTTCTTTCTTTATTGTAGTTCAGGCAATACACCTGCAGGTGAGGGAGGACTGACACAAACATGCAAACAGCAACAACTGTTTTGTGTGTGGGCGTGCACTTTTTCCGGCTAAATACTGGTATTCAGCTGTAAGAAGTGCTCGCCCACGCACGAAACGGTCATTGCTGTATAAATCCTTACATTACTCTCACTACTTATTAAGTACAGGCAAGTGGTGCCAAGCAGAAATAAATGGGCACAGTGCTCGGGTGAATGCTTCTGTTTCACTTTAATAATCGGCAGAGGTCTCAGCACCAGGACCCAAATGATTAAAACTTTCTGTTACTGTAACATAGTAACCTAGTTATTAATAAGGTTGAAAAAAGACAAGAGTCCATCAAGTTATAAACATTCCACCCTAAGGCTCCATTCACATGGAGCAAAACTGGCAGAATTCCGCGGTGGAATTGGGTGGAAATGGGTGAAATCATAAAAAAGCAATGCAATATGATAACTTTTGGGGGGTTCCTGTGTCTACATAATGTACTATATGGTAAAAGCGACATGATACCATTATCCTATAGGTCAGCCCGAACACAACCACATGCAGGTTTACATATTGAGGCTATGTTCACACAACATATCAGACCGGCCGTTCCGTGACCCCGGCCAGGTCATGGAACGGCCGGTCTATGCCCGGATCATCGCGGCCGGTACTTAGGTACCAGCCGGATGATCCGTCCGGCCGCAGAGCTCTGATGCGGGCGCATAAGCGCGCCCCGGCATCAGAGCTTCCCATAGCACACAGTGAAGCAAGTGGCCGGAGCCGCTCGCTTCACTGTGTGAACTGACAGGTCTTTCTGCGGCCAGAATTCACTGAATTCCGGCCACAGAAAACTGACATGTCAGTTATTTGCGGCCCCGTATGGGATCCCGGCCGGAGCGTATACGATGTGTATACACTCCGGCCGGGATCCCATATCAGATAAGGTTATGTTGCACTCCGCAAAAAGTATGGCCGTTGTTGCCGATGGCAACAACAGACGTCCTTTTACGTAGTGTGAACATAGCCTTACACAGGTTTACATATTTTCTAATGTTATTTTTTTTTTTTTTTTAATGAAATCCTTTTTTTTGCAATTAACTATTAATCAGATGGCCCTATTGTGATGCTTATATTGGTTTTATTTTTTCACCTATGGGGCTGTGGTGTCATTTTTTCCACCATGATCTCTTGTTTTCATTAATATCATATTTGTGAAGATCGGACGTTTTGAGATCACTTTTTATAAAAAAATTTTTATATGTAATGTAAGAAAAAATCATTAATCCTGACACTTTTTTCCCTCTTTTCGTCTACACCATTCGCTGTTAGTAATGACGCTTGTTATATTTTAATAGATCGGACAATTGCGCATGCTATGGTATATTATAGGTTTATTTATTTATTGATATATGTTTTATTTATATAATGGGAAAGGGGGTGATTTAGAATTTTATTGGGGGAGGGGCTTTGGGGTATTTATAAAAGACATTATTACTTTTTTCTCACACATTTTAAGTCCCCTTGGGGGACTTTTACATACACTTTTTACATTATTCATACTGATCATTGCTATGCCATATGCATAGCATTGATATGTGTGGATAGGCGCTCGGCTGATTAAGCCTGCCTGTGACAGACTTAATCAATAAAGCGCAGATCGGGCCGCGTAAAGGAAGGTGAGAGACCTCCAGCGGTCCGTTAAAACGATCTGGACCCGATCGGTAAGTGACAGGGGACTGCCCCTGTCACTTACACTTAAACGCCACGGTGGCGTCGTGAGCGTCGTTTAAGGGGTTAGTGAGACGCTGCAGCCTGTCATTAACGGTGAGGGCCAGGCTGCTCACTGCAGCCGGCCCCCACCTCCTATGAAAGGACATATGCCCAGGGTCAGACTTCCAGGGGTTAATTAAATAAATAAATACAGTAATACCTCGGTTTTCGAACGCTTTGGAACTCGAACTGCTTGGTATTCGAACGAAAATTTACCCAGAAGTAGTGTTTGGAATTCGAACTTTGCTCGGTTTTCGAGCGTTTTTGCGAGCGTGGATGGTGGGTTGTACCTGGCGAGTTAAGCAGTGGTGAGGCTTCACATACAGTACAGTGCTGTATAAGACTGCTGGAGTGCATATACAGTGCAGTAGTAGTACAGGCAGTGCACCACCATCTCCCATACTCTACAGTGCTTGGATGGGGGGGCGCTATACAGTAAAGGATGGGTGAGGAGTTGGTAACTACTGTACTATAATTGCTGGTTCTGATGAACATTTCTTATGTTTAATGTCCTGTACAGTATAGTGCTGTCCTGTACTGTACTGCATACCTCCCAACTTTTGCAAAGCGCAAAGAGGGACATGTGCGCCGCGGTCCCCATAGCCACGCCCCCATAGCAACCCTCCATAGCCACGCCCCCATAGCAACCCTCCATAGCCACTCCCCTACAATCACCACATGCTGCTGACTGAATAGTGCCCTATACAGTATCCAATCCCCAAAAAATGCCCTATATAGTATCCAATCCCCCATTATAGTGCCCCACATAGTAGCCAATGCCCCCATATAGTGCCCCACATAGTAGCCAATGCCCCCATATAGTGCCCCACATAGTAGCCAATCCCCATATAGTGCCCCACATAGTAGCCAATCCCCATATAGTACCCCACATAGTAGCCAATCCCAATATAGTACCCCACATAGTAGCCAATCCCTCCATATAGTGCCCACATAATAGCCAATCCCCCCACATAGTAGCCAATCCCTCCATATAGTGCCCCACATAGTAGCCAATCCCTCCATATAGTGCCCCACATAGTAGCCAATCCCCCATATAGCGCCCCACATAGTAGCCAATCCCCCATAGAGTGCCCCACATAGTAGCCAATGCCCCCATATATGCCCCACATAGTAGCCAATCCCCCATAGAGTGCCCCACATAGTAGCCAATGCCCCATATAGTGCCCACATAGTAGCCAATCCCCCATAGAGTGCCCCACATAGTAGCCAATGCCCCCATATATGCCCCACATAGTAGCCAATCCCCCCATATAGTTCCCATATAGTAGCCAATCCCCCATATAGTGCTCCACATAGTAGCCAATCCCCCATAGAGTGCCCCATATAGTAGCCAATCCCTCCATATAGTGCCCCACATAGTAGCCAATGCCCCCATATATTCCCCACATAGTAGCCAATCCCCCATAGAGTGCCCCACATAGTAGCCAATGCCCCCATATAGTGCCCCACATAGTAGCCAATGCCCCATATAGTGCCCACATAGTAGCCAATGCCCCCATATAGTGCCCACATAGTAGCTAATCCACCCACATAGTAGCCAATCCCCCATAGAGTGCCCCACATAGTAGCCAATGCCCCCATATATGCCCCACATAGTAGCCAATCCCCCATAGAGTGCCCCACATAGTAGCCAATGCCCCATATAGTGCCCACATAGTAGCCAATCCCCCATAGAGTGCCCCACATAGTAGCCAATGCCCCCATATATGCCCCACATAGTAGCCAATCCCCCCATATAGTTCCCATATAGTAGCCAATCCCCCATATAGTGCTCCACATAGTAGCCAATCCCCCATAGAGTGCCCCATATAGTAGCCAATCCCTCCATATAGTGCCCCACATAGTAGCCAATGCCCCCATATATGCCCCACATAGTAGCCAATCCCCCATAGAGTGCCCCACATAGTAGCCAATGCCCCCATATAGTGCCCCACATAGTAGCCAATGCCCCATATAGTGCCCACATAGTAGCCAATGCCCCCATATAGTGCCCACATAGTAGCTAATCCACCCACATAGTAGCCAATCCCCCATATAGTGCCCCACAGAGTAGCCAATCCTCCCATTAGTGTGGCCCCAGCGAAAAAATAAACCAATAACTCACCTGTCCGCCGGTCCCAGCAGCTCCTCTCCCGGCAGAGTGCGCACTCCCTTCATCCTCCGGGGCGGGCAGCGGGGTACAGAGTAACTGACTGTACCGAAAGTGATTCATGACAGAGGCTGCAGATCACTTCCGGTACAGTCAGTGTCTGTATACCCCGCTGCCCTTCCCGGAGGATGAAGGTAGTGCGCGCTCTGCCTGGAGAGGAGCTGCTGGGACCGGCAGACAGGTGAGTTACTGGTTTATTGTTTTTTTCGCTGGGGCCACATATAATGCGGGACACGGGGGGCAGTTCCGGGACCGCGGGACAGCACCCCGAAAACGGGACTGTCCCGCGGAATCTGGGGCGGTTGGGAGGTATGGTACTGTAGTGATTATACTGAGCACTTATCAGTGTAATAAATGAGTATTGTAGGTAATTATTGGTGGCTGCTGGAACCAATTAATCACATTTACATTATTTCCTATGGGAAGACACTGCTCGGTTTTCAAACTGCTTGGTTCTCAAACTGCCTTCCGGAACCAATTAAGTTCGAGAACCGAGGTACCACTGTATACACATTCCCCACCCACCGTTTATAAATGATCCACTATGTCCTGTACAGTATAGTGCTGTCCTGTACTGTACTGCATACCTCCTAACTTTTGCAAGGCGCAAAGAGGGACATGTGCGCCGCGGTCCCCATAGCCACGCCCCCATATCAACCCTCCATAGCCATGCCCGCATAGCAACCCTCCATAGCTACTCCCCTACAGTCACCACATGCTGCTGACTGAATAGTGCCCTATACAGTATCCAATCCCCAAAAAACGCCCTATATAGTATCCAATCCCCCATTATAGTGCCCCACATAGTAGCCAATGCCCCCATATAGTGCCCCACATAGTAGCCAATGCCCCCATATAGTGCCCCACATAGTAGCCAATGCCCCATATAGTGCCCCACATAGTAGCCAATCACCATATAGTGCCCCACATAGTAGCCAATCACCATATAGTGCCCCACATAGTAGCCAATCCCCATATAGTACCCCACATAGTAGCCAATCCCTCCATATAGTGCCCACATAATAGCCAATTCCCCCACATAGTAGCCAATCCCTCCATATAGTGCCCCACATAGTAGCCAATCCCTCCATATAGTGCCCCACATAGTAGCCAATCCCCCATATAGCGCCCCACATAGTAGCCAATCCCCCATAGAGTGCCCCACATAGTAGCCAATGCCCCCATATATGCCCCACATAGTAGCCAATCCCCCATAGAGTGCCCCACATAGTAGCCAATGCCCCATATAGTGCCCACATAGTAGCCAATCCCCCATAGAGTGCCCCACATAGTAGCCAATGCCCCCATATATGCCCCACATAGTAGCCAATCCCCCCATATAGTGCCCATATAGTAGCCAATCCCCCATACAGTGCTCCACATTGTAGCCAATCCCCCATAGAGTGCCCCACATAGTAGCCAATCCCTCCATATAGTGCCCCACATAGTAGCCAATGCCCCCATATATGCCCCACATAGTAGCCAATCCCCCATAGAGTGCCCCACATAGTAGCCAATCCCTCCATATAGTGCCCCACATAGTAGCCAATGCCCCCATATATGCCCCACATAGTAGCCAATCCCCCATAGAGTGCCCCACATAGTAGCCAATGTCCCCATATAGTGCCCCACATAGTAGCCAATGCCCCATATAGTGCCCACATAGTAGCCAATGCCCCCATATATGCCCCACATAGTAGCCAATGCCCCCATATAGTGCCCACATAGTAGATAATCCACCCACATAGTAGCCAATCCCCCATATAGCGCCCCACAGAGTAGCCAATCCCCCCATTAGTGTGGCCCCAGCGAAAAAATAAACCAATAACTCACCTGTCCGCCGGTCCCAGCAGCTCCTCTCCCGGCAGAGCGCGCACTCCCTTCATCCTCCGGGGCGGGCAGCGGGGTACAGAGTAACTGACTGTACCGGAAGTGATTCATGACAGAGGCTGCAGGTCACTTCCGGTACAGTCAGTGTCTGTATACCCCGCTGCCCTCCCCGGAGGATGAAGGTAGTACGCGCTCTGCCTGGAGAGGAGCTGCTGGGACCGGCGGACAGGTGAGTTACTGGTTTATTGTTTTTTTCGCTGGGGCCACATATAATGCGGGACACGGGGGGCAGTTCCGGGACCGCGGGACAGCACCCCGAAAACGGGACTGTCCCGCGGAATCTGGGGCGGTTGGGAGGTATGGTACTGTAGTGATTATACTGAGCACTTATCAGTGTAATAAATGAGTATTGTAGGTAATTATTGGTGGCTGCTGGAACCAATTAATCACATTTACATTATTTCCTATGGGAAGACACTGCTCGGTTTTCAAACTGCTTGGTTCTCAAACTGCCTTCCGGAACCAATTAAAGGGAACCTGTCACCCCCCGTGCCGGGGTGACAGGCTCCCGACCCCCTGTTAGAGCCCCCTATACTCACCTGATCCCGCCGGGCTGCAGCGGCTGAGATCTTCATCACCCGACCACATCCAGAAGCGGGACCCGGCGGGATCAGGTGAGTATAGGGGGCTCTAACAGGGGGTCGGGAGCCTGTCACCCCGGCACGGGGGGTGACAGGTTCCCTTTAAGTTCAAGAACCGAGGTACCACTGTATACACATTCCCCACCCACCGTTTATAAATCATCCACTATGAATAAAATACACATATGTGGTATCGCCTTGTCCGTAATGACCCCATCTATAAACTCATTACATTCATTATGCCGCTCGATTAACGCTGTAAAAAAATAAATAAAAAGCTAATCAAAGTGACTTTTTTTTGTTAATCCTGCCCCCTAAAAAATACAGAAAAAAGCTATTAAAACGTACCCAAAAGGTCAGCTTATGCTGGGAAAAAAAAGCCCTCACATAACTTCATTGGCGAAAAAATAAAAAATTTACTGCTCTTATAATATGCAAGACAAACAGTTTTTATAGTATAAATGCCATAAACTATAACAAAAGCTATATAAAATTGATATCACTGTAATCGTACCGTCCTGACGAATAACGATAACATGTCATATGTGATGTATAGTAAACGGCATACAAAAAAATGCTAAAAAACAGCTGCTAAATTGTGTCTTTTATTCGTACCACCTCATAAAAAATTTAATAAAAATTTATCACGGTGTCACATGTCCCCTCGAATGGTACCGATGGAAACATCAACTTGTCTTACACAAATATTTTGGCACCGCAAGGCCTCTGTGACATGGTATGATGGCTAAAAAAACCTGAAATAAAAAAGGCCCCAAAATTCAACAGGTCTCTGTTATGTCTGAGGTCTGTGGTTGAGTCAGGTGACACACTGCGGCCACATATGTTAGTATTTGCTGTGTTAGAGGAAAAAATGGATTAAAATGGAATATCTGCTTAAAAAAAAAAAATTTAAATTTCTCCTCCAACCTGCATAAATTTCTATGAAACATCTAAAGGGTTAATAAACTTGTGAAATGTTACTTTGAATACTTTGAGGGGTGCTCATAACTGAGCTGGTCCCTAATAAAATCAGAATTTGAAATTTTCCTGAAAATTAAAAAAATAGCTGCAAAATTTCTAAGCCCTCTAACATCCTAACAAGTAAAAGGACGTTCACCAAATTATGTCACCATAAAGCAGACAGGTTGTAAATGGTGCAGTAATAATTAGTTCATATGGCATGACTATTTTTGTTAGAACAAGAGAATTTTTAATATAAAGAAATCTAATATAAAGAACTTTTTCAAATTTTTGCGCAAATGTTTTTTTTTTCACAAAAAAACGACTAAATGTATCAACCAAAGTATACCACAAACATAAAGAGGAATATGTCACGAAAAAAAAATCTCAGAATAACCGCGATAATTAAAAGCATCGCAGAGTTATATCTACATAAAGAGAGACAGGTCAGATTTGAAAAATAGGTCCTGGGCATTAAAGGGGTTGTCCGGCGATAAAAAATTATTCACAGAATAACACACATTACAAAGTTATACAACTTTGTAATGTATGTTATGTCTGTGAATGGCCCCCTTCCCTGTGTCCCACCACCCCCACCCGTGTACCCGGAAGTGTGGTGCGCTATACATTACCTGTCACGTGCCGACCACGGTCTCCGATCCTCAGCAGTGACGTCTTCTTCGGGAGCCCAGCGGATATTCCCGAGTGCCAGCCGCCCTCTGCAGCGTCATCCGAAGCTCAGCCGCGATTGGCTGAGCATAACTGTGCTCAGCCAATCGCGGCTGAGCTGCTGATGACGTGGCCGCGTCATCAGCCGCTCAGCCGCGATTGGCTGAGCACAGTTATGCTCAGCCAATCGCGGCTGAGCTTCGGATGACGCTGCAGAGGGTGGCCGGCATTCGGGAAGATCCGCCGGCCTCCCGAAGAAGACGTCACTGCTGACGATCGGAGACCGTGGACGACACGATATGCGGTGAGTATAATGCACCACACTTCCGGGTCTAGCGTGGGTGGGGGGAAACACGGGGAAGGGGGCCATTCACAGACATAACATACATTACAAAGTTGTATAACTTTGTAATGTGTGTTATTCTGTGAATAATTTTTTATCGCCGGACAACCCCTTTAAGGCCAAAACAGGCTGAAGAGGCAAGGGGTTAAGGGCCTTTACAGTGGCCGATTATCATGAAAAAAATAAAAGAAATTGTTCAAATTGTCATAGTGTACAAGTTTTTTTTTTCGTAAAAAAATTCTAGGTTTCCTGTGACCAACTCAAGGTTTTCTGCTGCCTTAGGCGAAACCTGAAATGGCCGCCCCCCCACTCTCGTGCCCTTCCTCCCCAAACCTTTTGAAAATCATAAGTAAGGATTGGTATCCATTGAGGTCGCAGGCAGATGGCAGCAGGGTTGTCCTCTTGCTCATTCTCTGAATGTGTCTGTTACATATCAAAGGGTTTTTTTTATGACAGGTATTTTTTAACATAGTGCTTCAGCATAGACCTGGTTTTCTTCATTAGGATGCATGCACACTACGGAATACGTGCGGAAAGGCCGCTTTGGATTCCGTCGCTGGCCCTTGCTCGCGGTTGCGCGCATCACCGCCTGAGCCATAGACTTCATTCTAGGCACAGGCGGATTCCACCGTCTGTTGAAAGAATTGACATGTCAATTCTTTCGGCGGACAGCGGAATTGGCCCGGCCATAAAATGGTGTTCATGGCACGGCCAGAGATACGTGCTGCGGCGAGCAGGGGCCAGCGACAGAATCCGCAGCGGCCTTTATACGCGTATTCCGTAGTGTGCATGCACCCTCACACAACCCCTTTAGGGGTAACACTGTTAGAAGCAACACTTTTTTACCTTTTAACACTAATATATATATATATTTATTTATTTATAAGGCAGCTGTCACAGGGCAGTTTTCTTTTTTAAAGCCACCACTGCAATTTTGGAGCCAAAGCCATTAGAGGATCCAGCAGGAAGGAGAAGTACCTGACTTCTTTATATTGTCCACTTCTGTTAGTTTTGGTCCAGTATCTGCTATGTGACAGCTGCCAGACAAGAGAAGCGCTAGTGCGGGGCTGTAGAGGAGGTCCCCAGCACCGGAGCACAATGCAAATCCTCGGCACTTCCTGTCAGTGAGGCCGGGCGCAGGCAGTGACGAGGACAGGCGCCTCCTGAGCTCCCACATCACGCGGGAAGCTGGAAGTAGTAAGCGACAGTAATGGAGAGAATAGACGAGCAGCCCTCTGAGACGGTAAAGCAGCCTGTTCACACTGTAGTGATGTCTGGGTACAGAACACGCAGCTACCGCAGCTTCTGTGTACGGGGGCCGCATGGTGCTCGGCGTGTAGTATTCATGTATAACCACAGGACGCGGATGTAGGCGGGAGATGCCGAGTATAACAGCCGGTACCGGCAGCACCGAGCCTCTCCCGCGCAGACAAGAGCCGTGTACTATCGCTCATCGCAGTCTTCCGTTACTGACATTTTGAGGAAATCATAGATGCAGTTCTAGCTAGTTTATAACTGTGTGTCAGACATGGGGATGCCACCTCAAAGCCTGATGTGTGCCATAGTGCCCGGCATGGGGATGCCACCTCAAAGCCTAATGTGTGCCAGGCATGGGGATGCCACCTCAAAGCCTAGGGGATGCCACCTCAAATCCTGATGTGTGCCATAGTGCCCGGAATGGGGATGCCACCTCAAAGCCTAATGTGTGCCAGGCATGGGGATGCCACCTCAAAGCCTAGGGGATGCCACCTCAAATCCTGATGTGTGCCATAGTGCCCGGAATGGGGATGCCACCTCAAAGCCTAATGTGTGCCAGGCATGGGGATGCCACCTCAAAGCCTGATGTGTGCCATAGAGCTGTGGGGGCTGTGGCTGCTGGAGAGGATGTTGACAGAGGGATGCTCAGTGTCCCTCCAGTGCCCTGTGTCCCCCTGCCACCATCTCCAGCAGCCACAGCCCGCACAGCTCTGGGAGTCGGGTCGTGACATCACCATTTTGTCCAGGAAGTGAAACCCTGATGCAGTAGTAAGTGCAGGGAAAAAACACTTTCTAAGCATTTCCCGTAATAAGTGGATATTGGTGATTTGTAGAGATGAGCGAACCTCGAGCATGCTCGAGTCCATCCGAATCCGAACGTTCGGCATTTGATTAGCGGTGGCTGCTGAAGTTGGATAAAGCCCTAAGGCTATGTGGAAAACATGAATATAGTCATTGGCTGTATCCATGTTTTCCAGACAACCTTAGAGCTTTATCCAACTTCATCAGCCCCCGCTAATCAAATGCCAAACATTCGGGTTCGGATGAACTTGAGCATGCTCGAGGTTCGCTCATCTCTAGTGATTTGTATAACTTTTGAGGGGCAATAAACTACTTTAATAAATATTTTTGCCTTCTCCTATAAATGCCACTGCCAGTTTTGACAGTGGCATTTAAATGGCTAAAAGACTGACATCAGCGTGATCGATGATGTCTGTTGTTGCAACTGCAGGAAGCAGATAACACTCAGTGTATGGAAAAAGGCTTTGCTTTTGAGTCAGCTGCAAACAACCCATAAAGGAATTATGCCGCTAGGATTTGAGTAACCTTCAATCATGACAGTTGCGTCAGGAGTTTAGCTGTATATGTCAACCAAAATTCTGCTGCTCTGGTGATATGGGAGGTTCTTTACTACTGCTTCCGCAAAGTATATATGTAGAGCAGCAGTGGTGATGTCCTCTCCTCATCCGTTATTAGTCCAGCCCACATAGGCGGGGCTTCATTAGAATCAATAAATTACTTAAAGTGACTGTACCACCAGGCCCAGGCTGAAGCACTGGAGGCGGGCTGACCCACTCTTAGTGGGAGGAAACCCTAGCCCCACTATGATAGGTTCCATTGATTCTAATGGAGTCACGTCATGGAGGGGCTGGGGTTTCTTCCCACTGGGGGTAGGTCGGCCAGCCTCCAGTGCTTCAGCCTGGGCCTGGTGGTACAGTCACTTTATACCTATCATTTAGGGTATAAACACACACACCGTATACGCAGCGTATTTACTGCTGCGATACGTAGCAAATACGCAACAAATACGCAGCAGATTAGATCTAAATAACTGAACACAGCATCAAATCTGCTGCAGATCTGCGTATTTGCTGCGTATCTGCTGCGTATACGGTAGGGATGCACGATGCACCGAAATATTGATACTACTATCGATATTTCGGGCAGAAAAACGGTTCGATACCAGGATTTCCTGGTACCGATACTTTGTTAATTTGCATAATAGTGCAGTTTAACATAAAGTATAATACAGAGAACACGGCCATCAGCTATCTGAGCGCCGGCCGTGTTCTCTGTATGCCTCTCCCTGCTCCCACCTCTCACCTCCGCTGCTCTCTCTCCCTCCGTTCCCGGCGGCGCCAATTTCAAATAGCCGGCGCATAGCAATTGCTAGTGCCGGCTATGTAACTGTGTTGATGCCACTGTCACACTGACAGCGGCATTAACCCCTCCTAAGCCGCTCCGTATGCAGCAGGGGTCGGCTACTGTGTGTAGCAGACCCCCTGCTGCCGGTGTCTCTCTGATAATAGGGTCCGGCTCAGCCAGACCCTGTTATCAGGGAGATGATTTATGTGGCATGTGGAGCTGCACGGAGGAAAGCGGGATGTCGGGGAGAGGAGGACAGAGAGGGAGAGCGGGAGGTGAGGAGGCTGAAGACGAAGAGCGGGACGTCGGGGAGAGGAGGACAGAGAAGGCTGGAGGTGAGGAGGCTGAAGAGGGAGAGCGGGTGGTCCAGGAGTGAGGAGAAGGGAGAGGAGGTGAGGAGGCTGAAGAGGGAGAGCGGGAGGACGGAGGAGAAGGCTGGAGGTGACGTGAGGAGGAGATGCGGCCACTCCATCTGGCTGCACTGTGAGGTGGGGGCCGCAGGACTGTGAGGAGGAGCGGCCGGGGCCCTCAGATAACTCCCGGGCAGACATCAGTGGGGGATGACCAGGAGGTCGGCCATGCTCTGACGGGGGAGGGGGGCTGTAACCTGCAGATTACCCTGCCGCCCAGATCCTGGTCACCATATCCTGAAAGAAGGAAAAGTGCAACTACAGCCCTCAGCATCCCAATAGCTGAACTGTGTGTTACATGACTACAGCCCCCACCATCCTCCTGGTAGCTGAAGTGTGTGTGTTACATGACTACAGCCCCCACCATCCCCCTGGTAGCTGAAGTGTGTGTTACATGACTACAGCCCCCACCATCCCCCTGGTAGCTGAAGTGTCTGTGTTACATGACTACAACCCCCACCATCCCCCTGGTAGCTGAAGTGTGTGTTACATGACTACAGCCCCCACCATCCCCCTGGTAGCTGAAGTGTGTGTTACATGACTACAGCCCCCACCATCCTCCTGGTAGCTGAAGTGTGTGTGTGTTACATGACTACAGCCCCCACCATCCTCCTGGTAGTTGAACTGTGTGTGTTACATGACTACAGCCCCCACCATCCCCCTGGTAGCTGAAGTGTGTGTGTTACATGACTACAGCCCCCACCATCCTCCTGGTAGCTGAACTGTGTGTGTTACATGACTACAGCCCCCACCATCCCCCTGGTAGCTGAAGTGTGTGTGTTACATGACTACAGCCCCCACCATCCTCCTGGTAGCTGAACTGTGTGTGTTACATGACTACAGCCCCCACCATCCTCCTGATAGCTGAAGTGTGTGTTACATGACTACAGCCCCGATCATCCCCCTGGTAGCTGAAGTGTGTGTGTTACATGACTACAGCCCACTCCATCCCCTTGATAGCTGGTGTGTTACATGACTACAGCCCCCATCATCCCCAGCTAGCTAGTGTTACATGACTTCAATTTCTGTTCTTGTGGGTTTTTTTTATGTAATTTATTAAGTATCGAGCATTGAAAAAAAAAAGTTGGTATTGGTATCGAACTCAAAATTCTGGTATCGTGACATCACTAGTATACGGTGTGTGTGTTTGTACCCTTAAAGAGAACCAATCACACAGAAATTGGCTATAAAGTTAAAGGGGTTGTCCAGGGAAAAAAAAATTCTTTCAAATCAACTGGTGTCAGAAAGGTATATAGATTTGTAATTTACTTCTATTCAAAAATCTTAAGTCTTCCCATACATATAAGCTACTATATATCCTGCAGGAAATGTTGTTTATTTACATTCAGAAACAGTGCTCTCTGCTGACATCTCTGGCCGAGTCAGGAACTGTCCAGAGTAGTAGCCAATGCCCATAGAAAACCTCTCCTGAGAAAACTGGTGTAAAGTATACTGGTTTGTCAGTAAAGATAATATACAAGGTGAAGAGAGAAAAATATATTATAATATAATGTACATTTCCAACCTAATAAAAACATTGAACCAGAAAACCTCTCCTGCTCAGGACAGTTCCTGACTCAGCCAGAGATGTCAGCAGAGAGCACTGTTTCTGAATGTAAATAAACAACACTTCCTGCAGGATATATAGTAGCTTATAAGTATGGAAAGACTTAAGATTTTTAAATAGAAGTAAATTACAAATCTATATAACTTTCTGACACCAGTTAATTTGAAAGAATTTTTTTTTCGCTGGACAACCCCTTTAAGGAAACGTGCTGGTAGATCAGCCAGCAAGCTTCCTAACCATCCCCCTGTCCCCTCCGTCCCCTGTACATAGAGCCCGCAAAGTTAGTTTATTAGTCTCCCTGGCTCTATGCAAATTACCATGTAATCACGGTGGGCGGGCGGCTTCTTTAAGTAGTCACGGTGGGCAGGTGTCTTCTTCAAGTAGTCCGTGTCCTGGTTAGACTCCGGCACTGTAATCACGCCCCTCTGGGCGTGTGTAAAAAGCACAACATGGTGACGTCATTAGGGGGGGCCGGCATTGCACGACGACCTGGCCGACGTCTTTACTAAGCTGCGCATGCGCAGTACTGTGGGTGAAGCCGCTGCTGTACTACGCCGCGCAGGCGCAGTACCGCAGCGTCTTCTCTGGCTGCACTGCACATGCGCAGCTTAGTAAAGACGTCCGCCAGGCCGACGTGCAATGCCGCCCCCTCCCTAATGACGTCACCATCCGGCTCTTTCTACACACGCCCAGAGGGGCGTGATTACAGTGCCGGAACCGGCCCAGGACACGGACTACTTGAAGAAGACACCCGCCCACCGTGACTACTTGAAGAAGCCGCCCGCCCACCGTGACTACTTACATGTTAATTTGCATAGAGCCCGGGAGACTAATAAACTAACTTTGCGGGCTCTATGTACAGAGGATGGAGGGGACACGGGGATGGTTCGGAAGCGTGCTGGCTGATCTACCAGCACGTTTCCTTAACTTTATAGCCAATTTTTGTGTGATTGGTTCCCTTTAACCCCTTCGTGCTGCAGCTAGTTTGGGCCTTAATGACCAGGCTAATTTTTCAAAATCTGACCTGTCTCACTTTATGCTCTTATAGCTCAGTGATGCTTTAACGTATGCTAGCGATTCTGAGATTGTTTTTTCGTCACATATGGCACTTTATGTTAGTGGCAAAATTTGGTCACTACTTTGTGTGTTTTTTGTGAAAAACCTCAAAATATCATGAAAAATTTAAAAAATTTGCATTTTATGAACTTTGAAATTCTCTGCTTCTAAAAAAAGAAAGTCGTAGCACATAAATTAGTTACTAAGTCACATTACCAATATGTCTTCTTTATTCTGGCATAATTTTGTAAACATATTTTACTTTTTTAGGGTGTTATGGGGCTTAGAAATTTATCAGCAAATTATCACATTTTCGTGAAACTGATTTTTTTAGGGACCAGTTCTTTTTTTAAATGGATTTAGAAGTCTGGTATCCTGAAAACCCCCATAAGTGACCCCATTTTGGAAACTACACACCTTAAAGAATTAATCTAGGGGTATAATGAGCATTTTAACCCTACAGGGGCTGGAGGAAAGTATTCACAATTAGGCAGTAAAAAAATGGAAAATTTAAATTTTCCAATAATATATACGTTTAGATTAAAGTTTCTCATTTTCAAAAGGAATATGAGACAAAAAGCACCCCAAAATTTGTAATGCAGGTTCTCTTGAGTACAACGGTACCCCATATGTGGGCGTAAACCACTGTATGGGCACACTGCAGGGCTCAGAAGGAAGGGAGCGCCAATTACCTTTTCCAATGCAAATTTTGCTGAAGAAGTTTCTGAGCGCCAGGTGCTTTTTCAGTGCCCCTGTAGTGTCAGCAGAGAGAAAACCCCCCATAAGTCACCCCATTTTGGAAAGTGCACCCCTCAAAGAATTCATCTTGGGGTGTGGTGACCATTTTTACCCCACAGGTATTAGAGGAAAGTATTCAAAATTGGCCAGTAAAAATGAAAAACTCGAGTTTTTCCAATAATATGTTAGTTTAGTTTGAAATTTCTCAATTTCACGAGGAACAAGAGGAAAAAAGTACCCCAAAATTTGTAACGCAGGTTCTCCTAAGTGAAAAGGTACCTCATATGTGGGCATAAACCACTGCATGGGCACACAGGAGGGCTCAGAAGGGAAGGAGTGCCAATTAGCTTTTTCAATGCAGATTTTGCTGAAGAAGTTTCCGAGCGCCAGGTGCGTTTGCAGAGCCCCTGTAGTGTCCGCAGAGTAAAAATAAGTCACCCCATTTTGGAAAGTGCACCCCTCAAAGAATTTATTCTGGGGTGTGGTGAGCATTTTGACCCCACAGGTATTTGAGGAAAGTATTCAAAAGTAGACAGTAAAAATGAAAAACTCGAATTTTTCCAATATGTTCCTTTAGTTTGAAATTTCTCAATTTCACGAGGAACAGGAGAGAAATGTCACCCCAATATATGTAAAGCAGGTTCTCCTGAGTAGAACGGTACCCCATATGTGGGCATAAACCACTGCATGGGCACACAGCCGGGCTCAGAAGGGAAGGAGCGCCAATTAGCATTTTCAGTGCAGATTTTTCTGAAGAAGTTTCTGAGTGCCAGGTGCGTTTGCAGAGCCCCTGTAGTGTCAGCAGAAGAGAACCCCCCAAAAGTCACACAACCTGAGGTGGTTACAGGTAATCTGGGGTGGTTACGGACAACATGGGGTGGTCACGGGCAACCTGCTGTGGTTACGGCAACGTGGGGTGGTTACAGGCAACGTGGGGTGGTTACGGGCAACGTGGGGTGGTTATGGGCAACGTGTGGTGGTCACGGGCAACCTGCTGTGGTTACGGCAACGTGGGGTGGTTACAGATAAACTGAAGTTCTTATAGGCAATCTGGGGTGGGTACCTGTAATCTGACATGGGCACCGCAATCTGGAGGGGGTCATTGGCAATTTGGGGTGGTCAGAGGCGACGTGTGGTGGTCAGAGGCGACGTGTGGTGGTCAGAGGCGACGTGTGGTGGTCAGAGGCGACGTGTGGTGGTCAGAGGCATCGTGGCGTGGTCAGAGGCATCGTGGCGTGGTCAGAGGCATCGTGGCGTGGTCAGAGGCATCGTGGCGTGGTCAGAGGCAACGCGCTGTGGTTACGTGCAATCTGGGGGGGTTATATGTAATCTGGCATGATTACGGGGAACCTGGGGGGGTTATGTGCAACCTGGAAGGGTTACAGACAATCTGGGATTGTTACTGATAAACTGAAGTGCTTAAAGGTAATCTGGGGTGGGTACATGTAATTTGGGGTGGTTACGGGCAATCTGGAGGGGGTCATTGGCAACGTGCGGTGGTTACGGGCAACGTGCGGTGGTTACGGGCAACGTGCGGTGGTTACGGGCAACGTGCGGTGGTTACGAGCAACGTGCGGTGGTTACGGGTAATCTGGGGAGGGGTTAGTGCATGCGCACTTCATAACCAGCCAGGACGTCGAGGAGGACGGAGCTCCAGGAGCAGATGAGTATATGGGGAAGGGGGGGGTGACTGGGGGACGGGGGTGACAGGGGGGGTGGGGGGCGACTTGGGGGGTGGGGGGACATCACTTTTTATCCCCTGTCACCAATCATTCATGGTGACGGGATAAAAAGTGCCGGCGGCACATGGCACAAGCGATCAGCGGTATATAGTATATACCGCTGATCGCTTGTACCGGGACCCCACAGGGGGTCCCCGATGACTGCCTCATGCTCTCCGCTACCTCCGGTGCCGGAGAGCATGGGGCTTTCATTCATTTTAACTTTTCCATCGCTGTGAACCGACATTAGTCGGTTCACAGAGATGGCGGCGGCCATCTTAGAAATGATGGCTGCCGGGGGAGGGGGGTTAGTGATCGCCCTACTAGGGGGGGCTGATCTGAGGTCTGGGGGACATTTATTTCATCTCCCCCCGCCGTAGATTCACGGCGGGGGGAGATGAAGGGCGGCGGCAGTAATCCCCTTTACCGACGGCCGCCGCTATAACGTTAATAGCGGCGATCGTCGGTAAGGGGGGGGGGGGGGGCGGGACGGACCCCACACACTGCCCCAACCCCTCAGCTACCTCCGGTAGCCGGGGGGATGGGGTGGGGGCCGTCCCGGCCCCGCAGCCTTATTCTCTGCCATCGCCGTAAAAAGCTGATGGCAGCAGAATAAGGACCATTAGTGACCGCCGTAAAAAGCCGTATCGGCGGTCACTAAGGGGTTAAACAAACTTCACCTGCTGCTCTATTTAAAGTCTATAGAGCTATTTACGTCAGTTGCATATTCTTTGAATGGAGCTGAACAGTTTTATCACCTATCCTATGGATAGTTTATAAATTTTTATTACTTTAAAACAGACTCCACACTGCTATTGCATATTCCATTTACATTTTTCCTACTGTAATTGTGTGGTGTTTTGGTTTTTATTTTATCTGATCTAGATTGTACAAGGACTTGGTCGAAGAAACACGCACATTGGGTTCAGTTGGGCACCAGGGGAATTGCTGCTTTATGAGACCCAGTACCCAAAAACAGGTATTTTAAGTTACCGTATATTCTTTCTACTATATAGTAGGTTATTGACAATCCTCCCCAAATAAGTAGTAAGAAAATTCCTATGTACAGAAACACGCGGCGGTCCCGGGTGCCGCGTGTAGCCCGGGACCGTAGGTATTAGCGGGCACGGTCCGATCGCCGTGCCCGCTAATACAGTAATCAGATGCAGCTGTCAAACATGACAGCTGCATCCGATTACCGGACGCAGCGTCATCCCTGGTGTCTAGTGGGGAGATCGCTCCTCCGGGATGTTATCCCGGAGGAGCGATCTCCGTAAATGAAGCCGGCCGGGGACTGCTCCAAGATGGTGCCGTCCCCGGCTCGGAACTCGTTTACTTCCGGCTGCAGCAGCCGGAAGTAAACGAGTGCCTATCTCATGGATCTCTGCAGCATATCTATGCTGCAGAGATCTCAATGAGACATCAGTGTACTTATACTAGAAGTCCCCCAGGGGGGCTTCTAGTATAAGTGTAAAAGTTAAAAAAAAAAATGTCATTATTAGTAAAAAGCCCCCTCCCCTAATAAAAGTCTGAATCACCCCCCTTTTCCCAGGTTATAAATAAAAGTAAATAAATAAATAAATAAACATGTTTGCTATCGCCGCGTGCGTAATCGCCCGAACTATTAATTAATCACATTCCTGATATCGCACGGTAAATGGCGTCAGCGCAAAAAAATCCCAAAGTGCAAAATTGCGCATTTTTGGTTGCATCAAATCCAGAAAAATTGTAATGAAAAGCGATCAAAAAGTCGTATATGCGCAATCAAGGTACCGATAGAAAGATCACATCATGGCGCAAAAAATGACACCTCACACAGCCCCATAGAACAAAGGATAAAAGCGCTATAAGCCTGGGAATGGAGCGGTTTTAAGTGTCGTATATTTGTTGACAATGGTTTAAATTTTTTACAGGCCATCAGATACAATATAAGTTATACATGTTATATATCGTTTTAATCGTAACGACTTGAGGAACATATATAACAAGTCAGTTTTACCCCAGGGCGAATGGCGTAAAAACACATTTCCCCCAAATAAACAAAATGCGTTTTTTTTTCAATTTCACCACACTTTGAATTTTTTTCTGGATTCGCAGTGTACTTTATGCAAAAATTCAGCCTGTCATTGCAAAGTACAATTAGTGACGCAAAAAATAAGGGCTCATGTGGGTCTCTAGGTGGAAAAATGCAAGTGCTATGACCTTTTAAGCACAAGGAGGAAAAACCGAAAACGCAAAAATCAAAATTGGCTCTGTCCTTAAGGGGTTAAAGAGGACTTGTCAGCAGCTTTTTATCACCCAAAAAACTAAAGTGTACAATAGGGCGTCTTACCCTAAATCTATAGATGCCACTCTTATCTCAATCCATTACTCCAGTGCTGAGATAAGTGTCCGAAATAATATGCAAATTAGGGCATAAAGCCCTAAAGTGTTCCTCTGGCCTGCAAAAGGCCCATTTACTCTAAGGGTACTATTACATGGGCGGATAAAGGCCTGATCAATTTTGTAAACGAGTGCCGATCTGCTGAGCCTATTACGCGGCCCAATAATAGTTTAATAAGGGCTGCACGGACATCGATTAAGTTGGACACAGCCCTAGGAAGTCTGGGAAAGTATAGATACGCCCAATAAGCTGTCGTGTAGCCCTGGCCACATGATTGCGCTGTGTAGTAGGCACCTTAAGTGAGCGCTGACCTAGCAGATTGGCAGTCGGTTACCTTACAGAGTGCCTTGTCTAATATGGCCTTTAGGCTTTATTCACCTATCCTGTGAGTTTGTCTGTGATTTATACACCTATCCTGTGATTTTGTCTGGAATCCATGAAAAAACGGGATCCCTGTGCCCCCCCCCCCAAGGCATGGGCTGACCTGGCAGCATGGCAGAGCATACCCACAGGCCCCCCCCCCCTCCTTGGCAGTGTACCTATACTATTGCTCCTAGAACAATCCGGCTACCTAAAAAGTTGCCTTTTGCTGATTCTTACAGACATTTTTTGCACGTTCAGCTTAAAAACAAACTGGAAAATACTATAAATAATAAAACTTATTTTATTTCTCTGCAGACAGTGCACATTTGGCAACTTCAGGGGCCATAGTTTTTCTCCACAATGATAATGATCTCTACTCACCTGTACTGAGAAAGCTATTTAATGAGTCCCATGGAATTTTTGTTGGCCTTCAAAAGAGTGGAGAAGAAGCATCCAGCAGGACACGTAAAGCTCAGTATGTGATAAGTATTGTGGTTATAGCTGGGTAATAGCCATGTTCACACATGTGCCTGGTTCCTTTTTGAAATGTAACTGTCATTTTAAATATTACAAGCAATAGTACAAGCAATTTTAGGAAACTCTGTAATAGGTTTTAAAAGGAAAAAAAGCCTCTTTCTGTATTCAAAAAGCTGTTTTGCAGCCCCCTCCCCTCTGTTCATTATCAGGCAAAGTCGTTTACATTACAGAGGAGCAAAGTGAAGATAGTTTGCCGAGTCCATTATAACCTATGGAGGAAGGAGAGGCCGAGGGGATGAGTGAGCAGGAACAGGAGACAAACAGCTCTGCAATTTGGCGACTGGGCACGTAAAACAGTGGATTCAGAGGACAGAAAGCTCAGTGCTGGTCTGGGACCTTGGTGAGAAAGGATTGCAGGAATGATGTGTTGTGCAGAGCTGCCTTTTCTCCTCTTCCTGCTCACTCATCCTTCTTGGCCCTTCCCCCCCCCCCACCATATGTAATAATGGGCACAGCAGAACCCATCTTCTCCTCGACTTTGCCTAATGAACAGATAAGAAGTGAGGTGGAAAGGCTGCAAAACAGCTTTTTGAGTACAGAAAGAGTCAGTGATGTTGGTGGCGAAAGGCAGTGGCCATAATGGAAAATCATGAACAAGCCCTTCCCCTCTTTATACAGAGAGAGAGAAGCTGCAGTGAGAGCACTCTGTCTGTTATTGAAGGTGTATGGTCACCTAAGCCCTCCCCAAATGGTAGATTTGAGATTTCCTTAGGGTGCCTTCACAAGTAGCGGCAGCGGATTTGACTAAATGAATGAACACAGCATCAAATCTGCATCATTAAATCCGCTGCGGATCCGCAGCAGATTTGACAGTGCGGATTTAATGCTGTGTTCATTCATTTAGTCAAATCCGCTGCGGATCCGAAGTGGAAAATCCGCTACGTGTGAAGGCACCCTTATTCAGATTTTTTCTTTAATGGAACCTGACATTACATTGGGGTGATTCCTGGTGGCTTCTGCCTTGCAGGTCTTGGGATTGGGAGAAGCTGCTAGGGACAGCCCTGATGTTTTGTTGTTAAGGCAGCTTTAACGGGATTATCTAGGCATATTCCCTTGCACTGCCCGTAGGGCTTGGAAATATATATATATTTTTTTTGCTAAATAGAACATTTATTTGCCTGCAGACATCCTCCTATACTATTGTAATGGTGTTTAAGGCAACAAATGTACAGCTTTAGGGTGCTTTCACACACAGTGTATCCGCAGCGGATTTTACAGTGCGGATTTAATGCTGTGTTTATTCATTTAGTCAAATCTGCTGCGGATCCGCAGCAGAAAATCCGCTGCAGATCCAGTAGGTGTGAAGGCACCCTTACACAGTAATATGTGCCCCAAATAAGTAGTTATGCCCAATAAATGTCTCTATGTACGTTGTCTCAGTGCATCCATAGAGTATTTAGGCCCCTCTGTGTCCCCACATAGTTGTTGGGCTCACTCTGTGTATCCATGTTGCTAGCCTGACCAGTAAGTAGAATCCCCCATGAATCTGTTTCTCACATAGAGTCCTCCTAGAAGTTAGCGCCCCAATTAAGTTAATTTCCCCATGTAGTAAGCCCCCAGGAGGTAATTATTCCTGCAAGCCCTTTTCCTTGTGTACTCCATCTTTGCTGCACGTATCACTTACATGGGTTGCAAGGGTTAAACCGCACATCTTTCTCCTTGGTTCTTGCTCTGAGTACTTCCGGGTCCCGCATTTTCCTACTTGCGGCAGCAGTGGGAGCAGAGGTCAGAGGTTATCGGCGCACTGCTGTCTGATGACCACCATTCTCTCCTCCACCAGCAAGTATGAAAATGTGCAGGGATGGTCCGGAAGTCATCAGAGCAAGAGCCAAGGAGAAAGATGTGTGGCTTAACCCTTTCTGCGCGACAGCATGTAATGCTGCGTTTATACAAAGAGATTTATCTGACAGATATTTTAAGCCAAAGCAAGGAATGGATTTGAAATAAGGAGAAATCTGTCTTTCCTTTATGACCTGTTCTCTGATTATGGTCTGTTCCTGGCTTTGGCTTTAATGAACAGTGATACAGAGGTTAATTCTGTATCAACTATCCAGTCTCAGGGATTTTGTCATCTGACTAGGGCTTATTTTTTGGAGTATGGCTTATATTGCAAGCCTACTCTAAAAAGCTTGGGAATGAATCTAGGCCTTATTTTTGGAAAAACTTGGTAGATAAAAAAAATCACATTTAAGCTCTTAATGCTCATGCACACTGAGCAATAGAAGAGGAATTGAAGAGGAAAGATTTGTGCTTGAAAATTCCTCTTCTATTCTGCTCTGGGAGCGGAATTATTTCATATTTTAGGCCCTGTTCCCACTGAGGAAAGGAAGCTGAATTCCGCGACGGAATTGTCCGCCGCGGAATGCCGTTAGCCTCCCGCTCATAATGGGAGTCTATGGGAGGTGCGCGCTCCTGCTCTGTACGCGCTGAAGAATGGACATGTTCATTCTTCAGCACGGACAGGGCAGGAACGCGCGCCTCCCATAGACTCCCATTATGAGCGGGAGGCTAACGGCATTCCGTCGCGGAATTCCGCTACCTTTCCTCAGTGGGAACGGGGCCTTATGGGAGGAATTTAAAGCAGAAGTTAAGAAGTTTAAGAATTAAAATTCCTCGCCTATTGCTCAGTGTGCAAGGGCCCTTACAGAGGCATGTTGGTTCTTTGTTTCCATGGGGAAAAAAAAAAAGTTAAAGCCAGAGGAGTCCGTCAGTGGTCTTATCCCCTTTCCCGTAAAAATAAACATTAGTGTAGTATATAAATGTACTGAGAATTCCTATTTAGAACAGAAATGATGGACTTTCTTTTTGCTAAATGCTTATTTTGAGAAGTGTATTTGAGGTTTGCTGTTTAATTCTATGGATTTGTGTTAATGTTGTTTGTATCTAACTTTACAGATTGGTTCATGTGAGTAAACATTATCGCTCAGTTCTTCAGGCGTGTATGCAAGAAATGCACAAAGTGGCAAGTAAGAATCCAAACACTCACTACTGTGTTTTTGTTGTTGTTTTCTTCTCCTATAGGTTACCTAAGGGTGATATTACACAGGCCGATGGGGGCCCGATAATACCAGTAAACGAGCGCCGATCTGCTAGATTGGCGCTCTTTTACTGGGCCTATTACACGTCCCGATAATCATTTAACAAGGGCTGCATGGACATTGTTACCGATGTCCCTGCAGCCCTTGCTTAAACTGTATACTTTATTGGTAAGTCATAATTCCGCCTTTCATGGATGTGGTGGATGATTGCCAAGGGAATAAAAAAGGGGGATTTTAAAAAATTATTCACGATTTTCACAGAAAATTTATACACTGACTGGTTTAGGAATTATAAGAAAAGCACAGAGTGGGAAGAAGAAGAAGTGGGGGAGATTCCAGAGGTAGAATGGGATAACATTTTGGGAAACATTAGGAAAAGTAGTGTTAACAAAAATCACCAACTCATACAGTTTAAAATCATTCACCGTCTGCATTACCATCTGTCCGTTCTATTGATTTTTTTTTAAATTCAGAACAGGTACGCTGTAAGAGGAGGATAGTCACTATAGATGCAGCAACGTGAGACTGATAGTGATATATTGTCCGCTGGGACTGTGCTGTATATTAGAATTTAGGCTGAATGATTATATAGCTGGAAAACTGACAGGACACAGAGCTTATAATATTCCACACAGAATAGTTACAGCCGGTGACTGAGGAGAAGGTGTGACTGTTCTCTGCATTTAGTGGTCACTACTCACCTGGGCGGTTACCTGTAGTGATGTCCTCCTTATACTGCTCATCACTGCTGTCATCTGTCTCTTCTTCTTTTACTATCTTGTGCATAGCAATATTATGGTTCAGTTCCTTCCCTGCAGTGATGTCCTCTTTATACTGCTCATCACTGCCCACATCTGTCTCTTCTTCTTTTATTATCTTGTCTGTAGGATTAATAGAGTAAAGATCCTTCCCTGTAGTAATATCCTCCATATACTGCTCCTCACTGCTCACATCTGGCTCTTCTTTAACTTCTATCTTTATAGCATCAATATACTTCAGATCCTTCCCTGTAGTGATGTCTTCCTTATACTGCTCATCACTGCTGTCATTTGTCTCTTCTTCTTTTGCCCTTATGTCTGTAGCATTCATAAAGTTCAGATTCTTTCCCATAGAAATGTCCTCCTTATACTGCTCATCACTGCTCACATCTGTTTCTTCTTCTTTCATCATCATATATGTAACATTAATAGAATTCAAATCCTTCCCTGTAGTGATGTTCTCCTTATACTGCTCATCACTGCTCACATCTGTCTCTTCTTCTTCTTTTACTGTCATATCTGGAGCATTAATCTCAATTAGATCTTCCCCCTGATTCATAAGATGTGAGAGAAATATAGTAAAAGTCATCAGAAAGTAGGAGAAGTCAGGTGGGATGTACAGATCATAGGGAACATCTCCATCTACCTGATCCTGATCCTGTGGGAGAAGAGGACGGGGACATCTCTCTGGTGCTGTTCTCTTACTGGATCTGACTGGAGGGAACACATACAGAGACTGAATTCATTCTTTCCATCCAGATAATACAGAGAGGAGGTGTGTATATAGTCCTGTCTATTACCTGCTGATGGGAGGGGCTGCTGATCCTCCAGCATCACATCCTTGTACTGATCCTTGTGTCCTTCTACATACTCCCACTCCTCCATGGAGAAATAGACCGCCACGTCCTGACACCTTATAGGAACCTGACACACACAATGATCACACAGTCATCCCCCCCACCCCTCCAGTGGTGTTACTGGATAATGTCCCAGCATTCCCAGCAGCCACAGTCTCACCTCTCCACTCAGCAGCTCCACCATCTTGTTGGTGACTTCTAGGATCTTCTCTTCCTCCATTTCCTCATGTATCAGGGGCCCCGGGATTGGGCTCAGGGTTCTTCCCCATCCTTCACACCCAGTGGCCCCACAGCGCCCACTAGAGGACTTCTTCACTACTGTGTAATCCTGTGTATGGAGAGACACATTACTATCACTCCATCCATTCCCAGAATCCCTCACCTCTCCAGTCCTATCCATCTGTTATTCCATAGATAATGATGTCATGATGACATCACTCCCAGAATCCCTCACCTCCCAGTCCTATCCATCTGTTATCCATAGATAAGAATGATGTCATGATGACATCACTCCCAGAATCCCTCACCTCTCCAGTCCTATCCATCTGTTATTCATAGATAAGAATGATGTCATGATGACATCACTCCCAGAATCCCTCACCTCTCCAGTCCTATCCATCTGTTATTCCATAGATAAGAATGATGTCATGATGACATCACTCCCAGAATCCCTCACCTCTCCAGTCCTATCCATCTGTTATTCCATAGATAAGAATGATGTCATGATGACATCACTCCCAGAATCCCTCACCTCTCCAGTCCTATCCATCTGTTATTCCATAGATAAGAATGATGTCATGATGACATCACTCCCAGAATCCCTCACCTCTCCAGTCCTATCCATCTGTTATTCCATAGATAAGAATGATGTCATGATGACATCACTCCCAGAATCCCTCACCTCTCCAGTCCTATCCATCTGTTATTCCATAGATAAGAATGATGTCATGATGACATCACTCCCAGAATCCCTCACCTCCCCAGTAAGCAGGAAGAGTATGTGTAGGGTGAGGGTTATTATCCTCTCGGCCATCTTGTCTCTGTCTCTCTCCATGGTTGATGGGTCGGTCTCTTATATAGAAGATATCAGCAGAGGATCCTGGAGAGATGAATAGAAAGTAGATGATACAATGTATAATAAAGAATGGGAAGAAAAAGTACAACAATCCCGGCACAGCGATAGGAAGAAACAAGTTATGAATGTGTAAGATGTTTGAGCTCCTGTGATGTCAGAGAAAGAGAAATTAACAAATATAACTCTGGGAGTGCTTAAAGTGATTATCCAATGTGATCCCCCCATACTGTCCCCCTCCCCCTTAGCACAGCTGGATGCCCCCTCTCCCCTGAACACTGTAAATCTCCTACCTGTCTGGCAGCCAGTGGGCAGATCCCAGGAGGCAGCAGCAGCAGCAGCAGAGCACACTAGCAGGAGGAGGGGGAGGGGCAGGAAGGATTTCCACATGTACCTTGTGTCTGGCCCCTCCTCCTCTCCAGTGATTGGTGCTCCGGAGGCAAGGGGCGGGGCAGTCCAGCAGCTGCTGATAAACAAGTCAGGAAGCCGCCTGCAGAGCTGTACAGGAGCCGTGTGCTTCCCCTGTGCTTCCAGGACCTGCCATGATGTCACAGTCATGTGATCAGTCACATGGAGGTAGAGGAGGAGTCACATGATCAGGGGCTGCTGCTCAGTGTATGCAGGACTCTGCTGTGCTGGATGAGCTGTGTGTATGCAGCAGAGCTGTCTGCGTGTGATGTGTGTGGAGCAGAGCTGTGTGTGTGTGTGTGTTATATATGCTGCAGCAGAGCCCTGTGTGTAATGTACATGTAGCTGAGCTGTATATATGTGTGTAATGTACATGTAGCTGAGCTGTATGTGTGTAATGTACATGTAGCTGAGCTGTATGTGTGTAATGTACATGTAGCTGAGCTGTATATGTGTAATGTACATGTAGCTGAGCTGTATATGTGTGTAATGTACATGTAGCTGAGCTGTATGTGTGTAATGTACATGTAGCTGAGCTGTATGTGTGTAATGTACATGTAGCTGAGCTGTATATGTGTAATGTACATGTAGCTGAGCTGTATATGTGTAATGTACATGTAGCTGAGCTGTATATGTGTAATGTACCTGTAGCTGAGCTGTATTTGTGTGTAATGTACATGTAGCTGAGCTGTATGTGTGTAATGTACATGTAGCTGAGCTGTATATGTGTGTAATGTACATGTAGCTGAGCTGTATTTGTGTGTAATGTACATGTAGCTGAGCTGTATGTGTGTAATGTACATGTAGCTGAGCTGTATGTGTGTAATGTACATGTAGCTGAGCTGTATATGTGTGTAATGTACATGTAGCTGAGCTGTATTTGTGTGTAATGTACATGTAGCTGAGCTGTATGTGTGTAATGTACATGTAGCTGAGCTGTACAAGTTAGGGACAGAAATATTTGGACAGTGACACAAGTTTTGTTATTTTAGCTGTTTACAAAAACATGTTCAGAAATACAATTCTATATATAATATGGGCTGAAAGTGCACACTCCCAGCTGCAATATGAGAGTTTCCACATCCAAATCGGAGAAAGGCTTTAGGAATCATAGCTCTGTAATGCATGGCCTCCTCTTTTTTAAGGGACCAAAAGTAATTGGACAATGTTGCAATTAACTCTGAAGGCGTCTCCCTCGTTAACCTGTAATCAATGAAGTAGGTAAGAGGTCTGGGGTTGATTCCAGGTGTGTGGTTTTGCATTTGGAAGCTGTTGCTATGACCAGACAACATGCGGTCAAAGGAACTCTCAATTGAGGTGAAGCAGAACATCCTGAGGCTGAAAAAAAAGAAAAAATCCATCAGAGAGATAGCAGACATGAGAGATAGCAGACCTGCTTGGAGTAGCAAAATCAACAGTCGTGTACATTCTGAGAAAAAAGGAATTGACTGGTGAGCTTGGGAACTCAAAAAGGCCTGGGCGTCCACGGAAGACAACAGTGGTGGATGATCGCCGCATACTTTCTTTGGTGAAGAAAAACCCGTTCACAACATCAACTGAAGTCCAGAACACTCTCAGGGAAGTAGGTGTATCTGTCTCTAAGTCAACAGTAAAGAGAAGACTCCATGAAAGTAAATACAAAGGGTTCACATCTAGATGCAAACCATTCATCAATTCCAAAAATAGACAGGCCAGAGTTACATTTGCCGAAAAACACTTCAAGAAGCCAGCTCAGTTCTGGAAAAGTATTCTATGGACAGATGAGACAAAGATCAACCTGTACCAGAATGATGGGAAGAAAAAAGTTTAGAGAAGAAAGAGTACGGCACATGATCCAAGGCCATCCTCTGTAAAACATGGTGGAGGCAACGTGATGGCATGGGCATGCATGGCTTTCAATGGCACTGGGTCACTTGTGTTTATTGATGACATAACAGCAGACAAGAGTAGCCGGATGAATTCTGAAGTGTACCGGGATATACTTTCAGCTCAGATTCAGCCAAATGCTGCAAAGTAGATCGGACGGCGCTTCATAGTACAGATGGACAATGACCCCAAGCATACAGCCAAAGCTACCCAGGAGTTCATGAGTGCAAAAAAGTGGAACATTCTGCAATGGCCAAGTCACTCACCAGATCTTAACCCAATTGATCATGCATTTCACTTGCTCAAATTCAGACTTAAGACGGAAAGACCCACAAACAAGCAAGACCTGAAGGCTGCGGCTGTAAAGGCCTGGCAAAGCATTAAGGAGGAAACCCAGCGTTTGGTGATGTCCATGGGTTCCAGACTTAGGGCAGTGATTGTCTCCAAAGGATTTGCAACAAAATATTGAAAAAATATATATTTTGTTTGGGTTATGTTTATTTGTCCAATTACTTTTGAGCTCCTAAAATGTGGAGTGTTTGTAAAGAAATGTGCACAATTCCTACATTTTCTATCAGATATTTTTGTTCAACCCTTCAAATTAAACGTTACAATCTGCACTTGAATTCTGTTGTAGAGGTTTCATTTCAAATCCAATGCGGTGGCATGCAGAGCCCAACTCGCGAAAACTCCAAATATTTCTGGCCCTAACTGTATGTGTGTAATGTACATGTAGCTGAGCTGTCTGTGTGTAATGTACATGTAGCTGAGCTGTATGTGTGTAATGTACATGTAGCTGAGCTGTATGTGTGTAATGTACATGTAGCTGAGCTGTATATGTGTAATATACATGTAGCAGAGCTGTATATGTGTAATGTACATGTAGCTGAGCTGTATATGTGTAATGTACATGTAGCTGAGCTGTATGTGTGTAATGTACATGTAGCTGAGCTGTATGTGTGTAATGTACATGTAGCTGAGCTGTATATGTGTAATGTACATGTAGCTGAGCTGTATATGTGTGTACTGTACATGTAGCTGAGCTGTATATGTGTGTAATGTACATGTAGCTGAGCTGTATATGTGTGTAATGTACATGTAGCTGAGCTGTATGTGTGTAATGTACATGTAGCTGAGCTGTATATGTGTAATGTACATGTAGCTGAGCTGTCTGTGTGTAATGTACATGTAGCTGAGCTGTATATGTGTAATGTACATGTAGCTGAGCTGTATATGGGTAATGTACATGTAGCTGAGCTGTATGTGTGTAATGTACATGTAGCTGAGCTGTATATGTGTAATGTACATGTAGCTGAGCTGTCTGTGTGTAATGTACATGTAGCTGAGCTGTATATGTGTAATGTACATGTAGCTGAGCTGTATATGGGTAATGTACATGTAGCTGAGCTGTATATGTGTGTAATGTACATGTAGCTGAGCTGTATGTGTGTAATGTACATGTAGCTGAGCTGTATATATGTGTAATGTACATGTAGCTGAGCTGTATATGTGTAATGTACATGTAGCTGAGCTGTATATGGGTAATGTACATGTAGCTGAGCTGTATGTGTGTAATGTACATGTAGCTGAGCTGTATGTGTGTAATGTACATGTAGCTGAGCTGTGTATGTGTAATGTACATGTAGCTGAGCTGTATATATGTGTAATGTACATGTAGCTGAGCTGTATATGTGTAATGTACATGTAGCTGAGCTGTATATGGGTAATGTACATGTAGCTGAGCTGTATATATGTGTAATGTACGTGTAGCTGAGCTGTATATGTGTAATGTACATGTAGCTGAGCTGTATATGTGTGTAATGTACATGTAGCTGAGCTGTATATGGGTAATGTACATGTAGCTGAGCTGTATATATGTGTAATGTACGTGTAGCTGAGCTGTATATGTGTAATGTACATGTAGCTCTCTCTCTCTCTTTCTCTCTCTCTATATCTATATATATTATACTTGGAGGTCTCCTAGTAATGTATAATACACAACACCAGCTCAGTATTAGTAAAGTTACACTAGAACGTCTGTATTGTGCCATACCGTGATCTCTTATTCTAAACACCTGCGGATTCCATCCTCCGTCCAAAGAATGAACACGTTCATTCTTTGGACAGAGGGCGGAATCCGCCCGTGCATAAAATGGAGTCATGGACACGGGTGGAGACCCCCGTCCCGTCCCCCATCCTCGGAGTTAGTGGGAAGATCGTCCGGGAACTGATCTTCCCACTGCTGGATAAAGGTCACCACCTGTACAGGGATAACTTTTATACCAGCACCCCCTCTTCTGGTCCCTCGCTGCCCGAGCTACTGTAGCTTGCCGCACAATCCGAACATATCAGAAGCCGTAATAAAGCCCTAATATTTAGCAGCCATGGAGCGGACCCAGCACTTCTGGATATGAAGGACCCCGTATCGCACCAGGACAACATTCTCCAGGTGACGTCCCCCACACTGGAGAACAGGAGACCCCAGAAGAAGTGCAGAGTGTGGGGTAACAGGGGGATCAGGAAGGACACCATTTTCCAGTGTGACACCTGTCCTGATCCCCCCGGCCTCTGCATACTGGATCGCTCCAAGGCGCACCACACGTCATTGGGGTTCTACATTATCTAAATTCTGTCCCTTATTCCTATTTCAGGGGTCACGTTGATCCGGGGATTATTCTGATCGCCATTATGGAGTCGGGAAGGAATTTTTCCCCTGTGATAAAGCTACTGTCGTCTGCCTCACGAGGGTTTTTTGCCTTCCTCTGGATCAACACAGGTTGAATTTGATGGACACCTGTCATTTCCAACCTTATAAACCAATAATTGGCCCAATACCCCCAAATAAATTAGAATTGTCCCTTTTCCCCAGCTAAGTAGGTATGGCCGCCATTCCCATTAGAGGATGCCATGATGCAATTACAAAGCCTCTGCGCGGCCAGGACAGTAGAAACCCCCCACAAGTGACCCCATTCTGGAAACTACACCCCATAAGGAATTTACAGTGCTGGCCAAAAGTATTGGCACCCCTGCAATTCTGTCAGATACTACTCAATTTCTTCCAGAATATGATTGAAATCACAAATGCTTTGGTATTAATCTATTCATTTAATTTGTCTTGAATGGAAAACCACAAAAAGAATTGTCAAAAAGCCAAATTGGATATAATTCCACACCAAACATAAAAAAGGTATTGGCACCCTTAGAAAAATCATGTGATGCTTTTCTAATTTGTGTAATTAAAGGGGTTGTTCACCATAATTTTTTTTCTTTCAAATTAACTGGTCCCAGAAAGTGCCAGAGATTTGTAATGTACTTCTATTAAAAAAAAATCTCATGTCTTCCAGTACTTATCAGCTGCTGTATGTTTTGCAGGAAGTAGTGGTATTCTTTTCAGTCTGACACAGTGCTCTCTGCTGCCACCTCTGTCCATGTCAGGAAATGTCAAGAACAGGACTAATATCCATAGAAAACCTCTCTCCTGCTCTCCAGACTGGAAATAATTCAACTTCCTGTGGGACATACGGCAGCTTATAAGTACTGGAAGACTTGAGATTTTCTAATAGAAGTAAATTACAAATCTCTGGCACTTGCTGGGACCAGTTGATTTGGAAAAAAAAAAAAAAAAAAAAAAAGGGTAAACATCCCCTTTAACAGCGCCTGTTACTTACCTGTGGCACATAACAGGTGGTGGCAATAACTAAATCACACTTGCAGCCAGTTGAAATGGATTTAAGTGGACTCAACCTCTGTCCTGTGTCCTTGTGTGACCACATTGAGTATGGAGAAAAGAAAGAAGACCAAAGAACTGTCTGAGGACTTGAGAAGCCAAATTGTGAGGAAGCATGAGCAATGTCAAGGCTACAAGTCCATCTCCAAAGACCTGAATGTTCCTGTGTCTACCGTGCGCAGTGTCATCAAGGAGTCTAAAGCCCATGGCACTGTGGCTAACCTCCCGAGATGTGGGCACATTGGCTAACCTCCCGAGATGTGGGCACTGCGGCTAACCTCCCGAGATGTGGGCACTGCGGCTAACCTCCCTAGATGTGGGCACTGCGGCTAACCTCCCGAGATGTGGGCACTGCGGCTAACCTCCCGAGATGTGGGCACTGCGGCTAACCTCCCGAGATGTGGGCACTGCGGCTAACCTCCCGAGATGTGGGCACTGCGGCTAACCTCCCGAGATGTGGGCACTGCGGCTAACCTCCCGAGATGTGGGCACTGCGGCTAACCTCCCGAGATGTGGGCACTGCGGCTAACCTCCCGAGATGTGGGCACTGTGGCTAACCTCCCTAGATGTGGGCACTGCGGCTAACCTCCCTAGATGTGGGCACTGCGGCTAACCTCCCGAGATGTGGGCACTGCGGCTAACCTCCCGAGATGTGGACACTGCGGCTAACCTCCCGAGATGTGGACACTGTGGCTAACCTCCCTAGATGTGGGCACTGTGGCTAACCTCCTGATATGTGGGCACTGTGGCTAACCTCCTGATATGTGGGCACTGTGGCTAACCTCCCTAGATGTGGGCACTGTGGCTAACCTCCCGAGATGTGGGCACTGTGGCTAACCTCCCGAGATGTGGGCACTGTGGCTAACCTCCCGAGATGTGGGCACTGTGGCTAACCTCCCTAGATGTGGGCACTGTGGCTAACCTCCCTAGATATGGGCACTGTGGCTAACCTCCCTAGATGTGGGCACTGTGGCTAACCTCCCTAGATGTGGGCACTGTGGCTAGCCTCCCGAGATGTGGGCACTGTGGCTAACCTCCCGAGATGTGGGCACTGTGGCTAACCTCCCTAGATGTGGGCACTGTGGCTAACCTCCCGAGATGTGGGCACTGTGGCTAGCCTCCCGAGATGTGGGCACTGTGGCTAACCTCCCGAGATGTGGGCACTGTGGCTAACCTCCCGAGATGTAGGCACTGTGGCTAACCTCCCGAGATGTGGGCACTGTGGCTAACCTCCCGAGATGTGGGCACTGTGGCTAACCTCCCTAGATGTGGGCACTGTGGCTAACCTCCTCATATGTGGGCACTGTGGCTAACCTCCCTAGATGTGGGCACTGTGGCTAACCTCCCTAGATGTGGGCACTGTGGCTAACCTCCCGAGATGTGGGCACTGTGGCTAACCTCCCTAGATGTGGGCACTGTGGCTAACCTCCCGAGATGTGGACAGAAAAGAAAAATTGACAAGAGATCTCAACAAAAGATTGTGCGGATGGTGGCTAAAGAACCTCGACTAACATCCAAACAAGTTCTAGCTGCCCTGCAGTCCGAGGGTACAACAGTGTCACCCCGTACTATCCATCAGCGTCTGAATGTAAAGGGACTCTATGGTAGGAGACCCAGGAAGACCCCACTTCTGACCCAGAGACATAAAAAAGTTGGAGTTTGCCAAAACTTACCCGAGAAAGCCTGGAAGAATGTTTTCTGGTCAGATGAGACAAAAGTAGAGTTTTTTGTGAAAAGGCATCAACATAGAGTTTACAGGGAAAAAAGAGGCTTTTAAAGAAAAGAACCCGGTCCTTACAGTCACACATGGCGGAGGTTCCCTGATGTTTTGGGGTTGCTTTGCTGTCTTTGGCACTGGACTGCTTGACCGTGTGCATGGCATTATGAAGTCTGAAGACTACCAACACATTGTGCAGCATAATGTAGGGCCCAGTGTGAGAAAGCTGAGGTCAGAGGTCATGGGTCTCCCTCAGAGGTCATGGGTCTTCCAGCAGGACAATGACCCAAAACACACTTCAGAAAGCACTAGAAAACAGTTTGAGAGAAAGCACTGGAGCCTTCTAAAGTGGCCAGCAATGAGTCCAGACCAGAATCCCATAGACACCTGTGGAGAGATCTCACAATGGCCGCGTGGAGAAGGCGCCCTTCAAATCACAGGGACCTGGAGCAATCTGCCAAAGAAGAATGGTCTAAAATTCCAGCCGAGCATTGTAAGAGACTCATTGATAATCACCAGAAGCGGGTTGTTTTTTTTGCAGTTATTTTGTCTAAAGGTTGTGCTACCAAGTATTAGGCTTAGGGTGCCAATACTTTTGTCCGGCCCATTTTTGGAGTTTTGTGTAAAATGATTTTACTTTTTTTTTCATTCTCTTTTGTGTTTTTTCATTGCAAGCAAAATAAATGAAGATATTATTACCAAAGCCTTTGTGATTGCAATTATTTTCTGAAAGAAACTGAGTATTATCTGACAGAATTTCAGGGGTCCCAATACTTTTGGCCAGCACTGTAACAAGGGGGGCAGCGGGGATATGGCCCCCTGGTGACGGGCACATTTGTGCTGTGAAAATGGAAAAAAAAATATTTTTTTTTTACACTAAAACGTTGTTCTAGCCTTTAATTTTCATTTTTACAAGGGGATAAAAGAAAAAAAAATACAAAGCGTGTAGCGCAGTTTCTCCCGAATACGGAAATACCCCACATGTGGACATAAGGTGCCAAGCGGGCGCAGGACGAGCCTCCAAAGGGAAGAAGCCCAATTGGCTTTTGGAAGCTAGATTTCACTGGAATGGATTTCAAGGGCCATGTCGCATTTACAGAGCCCTCATGCTGCCAAAACACTGGAAACCCCCCACAAGTCACCTTATTCTGGAAAATACACCCCTCAAGGAATCTAACAAGGGGTTCAGTGAGCATATGGACCCCACTGGTGACGGGCACAAATGTGGAACAATGTGACGTGAAAGGGAAAATTTTCAATTTTTCACTTTCACGGCACAAATGTGCCCGTTATCAAGGGGTCCATATCCTCACTGCACCCCTTGTTACATTCCCTGAGGGGTGTAGTTTCCAGAATGGGGTCACTTGTGGGGGGTTCAACTGTCTTGGCAACACAGAGGCCTTTTAAATACAACAAGGCCCTCGAAATCTATTCCAGCCAAATCCAGCCTTCAAAAACCAAATGGCGCTCCTTCCCTTCGGAGGCTTACCCTGCACCCACATGGCGCTTTATGTCCACATGTGGGGTATTTCTGTACTCAGGGGAAATTGCTCTACACATTTTGTGGTTTTTTTTTATCCCCTTGTGAAAATGAAAAAAATCAAGATAAGATTAATTAAAATGAATTAATAAAATTTTTTTACACTAAATGTTGTTCCAGCCTTTATTTTTTCTATTTCCACAAGGGCTTTAAAATAAAATGAACACAAAACGTGTAGGGTAGTTTCCCCTGAGTACGAAAATACCCCACATGTGGGCATAATGTGCCATATGGGCACAGGGCGAGCCACCAAAGGGACAGAGCGCCATTTAGAGGCTGGAATGGAGGATGGAGGCCATGTCGCAATTACAAAGCTCCTGTGCTGCCAGGACATTAGAAACCCCCCACAAGTGACCCCATTCTGGTACGTACACCCCTCAAGGAATCTAACAAGGGGTGCAGTGAGCATATTGACCCCACTGGTGACTAGCACATATGTAGGACATGTAGTGTGAAAATAATAGAATTTTTCCTTTTTTACACCATATTGTTATGAAAATCTGTGAAGCACCTGTGGGGTCCAGATGCTCACCGCACCCCTTGTTACATTCCTCGAGGGGTCTAGTTTTCTAAATGGTGTCCCTTTAGGGGTGTTTTTTAGGTTTTGGCACCCCAGAGCCTCTGCCAGCCTGAAGTGGTACAGTCAAAAATAACCAAATACTGTATAACGGAGGCGTTGAAATTCACTTGGCGCTCCTTTATATCTGAGGCTTGTGGTTGCGTCAAATAGCGCAATAGGGCCACATATGGGGTATTTCTATAAACTGCAGAAACGGGGCAATAAATATTGGGGTGCATTTCTCTGGTAAGTTTATAATTATGAAAAATATTGGATTACAATAAAATCTCTGCACAGACAATTAAAATTTTCTAATTTCTTACACACTTAGCGTTAATTTCTGTGATTCCCCTAAAGGGTTAAAAAACTTTTTGGATGTGCTTTTGCAGAGTGTGGGGGGGTGCAGTTTCTGAAATGGGGTGCTTTGTGGTGCTTTCTAACATACAGTCCCCTCAAATACACTTTAAGGCTATGTTCACACTACGTATATTTGAGGCTGTATAGCAACCAAAACCAGGAGTGGATTGAAAACACAGAAAGGCTCTGTTCACATAATGTTGTAATTGAGTGGATGGCCGTCATTTAATGGCAAATATTTGCTGTTATTTTAAAACAACGGCTGTTGTATTGAAATAATGAAAGTTTATTACCGTTATATGGCGGCCATCCACTCAATTACAACATTATGTGAACAGAGCCTTTCTGTATTTTCAATCCACTCCTGGTTTTGGTTGCTATGAGGACCTGACATGAGGACCAAATACAGCCTCAAATATACATAGTGTGAACCCAGCCTAAACCTGAACAGGTCTCTAAAAATATCTGATTTTGAAATTTTACTAAAAATTTGGAAAATTGCTGCTAATGTTTTAAGTTTTTTATTGTCTAAAAAAAAAAAAAAAGAAAGATAGTTTAATAAATGCCGCCAACATAAAGTAGACATGTTGCTAATGCTATTTAATATATAATTTATGTGGTATAACCATTTTCTGTATAAGCAGAAAAGTTTCAAAGTTGGAAAAATGCATTTTTTCACATTTTTTTTCATGTTATTTTGTACTGGGGGAAGGAGACTGAATAGATAATAACACTATGGAGGGAATTGTTAGTCTCACCATGGGCAGAGGGGGGGGGGCTGATTATAGCTCTATAGGGTACACAGGGAGCTGCGGTCAGTAAGTGCAGTGAGTACACTTACTAATAATATACAGTCATGGCCAAAAGTTTTGAGAATGATACAAATATTAAATTTTACAAAGTCTACTGCTTCAGTTTTTAAAATGGCAATTTGCATATACTCCAGAATGTTATAAAGAGTGATCAGCTTAACAGCAAGTACTTGCAAAGTCAATATTTGCCTAGAAAATGAACTTTATCCCCCAAAACACATTTCAACATCATTGCAGCCCTGCCTTAAAAGGACCAGCTAACATTGTTTCAGTGATTGCTCGATTAACACAGGTGTGGGTGTTGATGATCAATCTGTCATGATTAAGTAAGAATGACACCACTGGACACTTTAAAAGGAGGCTGGTGCTTGGCATCATTGTTTCTCTTCTGTTAACCATAGTTATCTCTAAAGAAACACGTGCAGTCATCATTGCACTGCACAAAAATGGCCTAACAGGGAAGACTATCGCAGCTAGAAAGATTGCACCTCAGTCAACAATCTATCGCATCATCAAGAACTTTAAGGAGAGAGGTTCCATTGTTGCCAAAAAGGCTCCAGGGCGCCCAAGACCAGCAAGTGCCAGGACCGTCTCTTAAAAGTGTTTCAGCTGCCGGATCGGGCTACCAGCAGTGCAGAGCTTGCTCAGGAATGGCAGCAGGCAGGTGTGAGTGCATCTGCACGCACTGTGAGGCTGAGACTCTTGGAGCAAGGCCTGGTCTCAAGGAGGGCAGCAAAAAAGTCACTTCTCTCCAGAAAAAACATCAGGGACAGACTGATATTCTGCAAAAGGTACAGGGAGTGGACTGCTGAGGACTGGGGGAAAGTCATTTTCTCTGATGAATCCCCTTTCCGATAGTTTGGGACATCTGGAAAACAGCTTATTCGGAGAAGACGAGGTGAGCGCTACCACCAGCCTTTTCTCATGCCAACTGTAAAGCATCCTGAAACCATTCATGTGTAGGGTTGCTTCTCAGCCAAGGGAATCGGCTCCCTCACAGCCATAAATAAAGAATGGGACCAGAATGTCCTCCAAGAGCAACTTCACCCAACCATCCAAGAGCAGTTTGGCGATCAACAATGCCTTTTCCAGCATGATGGAGCACCTTGCCATAAAGCAAATGTGATGACTAAATGGCTCAGGGAACAAAACATAGATTTACTTCCGGTTCCGGCGCCATACTGTAAAGACGTGCAGGACCGGAGCTCCGTGAGAGACCTCACATATCCTAGCTTTAGACCCGCACAACGGAAGACTAAAGGCACCCTGAACGCCAGACTCTCACCCGGGTGAGAAGTTGGATGGACCGATTCGTCCTGACCATGGAGAAAGTCCGAGGAAAAGGGCAAAGCAAGTCCGAGAAGGAGGCGGCGCAGGGAACTAAGATGGCTGCTCCAGCCTCCGCTCCAGAATCGCGGGCTAACTCTCCCTCCCACTCTTCCGTATGCTATTCGGATGAGGAACAAGATTCGGTGAGGATTGACTACAAGAAGTTGGCACTCGAGGTGGCCAAAAGAATAGCGCCCGATATTCAGGATACCTTAGTGGCTACTGTATCCTCCTCCTTGCAACAGATGCAGACGGAGATAGCCCATCATGGCCGCCGCCTCGATGAAGCCGAGATGCAAATCGTGGCGCTGGAGGAAGTGTCACCCTCGGTGGAGACTAAACTGTCTGACCTTACTGAAGAAAATCGCAGATTATGGGACAAACTCCAGGACTTAGAAGACCGATCCAGGAGAAATAATTTGCGTGTGATCGGGCTCCCTGAATCGGTGGCACAACGAGACCTTGCAGTACTCTGTGAGTCTACCATTCCTAAACTGTTGGACTTGGACCGTGTCTGCAAGGTGGAACGGGCACATCGTTTAGGCCCAGACCGGAAGCTCCCATAGAGGTATCCCACCCGGCACTTCAGCAAAGAATACGTCCGAGGCAAGTAATTGTACGATACCTGGACTATGTAGATAAGACTGACATTATGAAGGCCTTTAGACGGAAGGGCTCGGATCTTATGCTTCAAGGAGCTCAATTGCTAATGTTCGGGGATTACTCCGCTGAGACTACTAGGCGACGCAAGCTATTTTCCCCACTCTGCACCATGCTGTTCGAGAAACAAACAAAGTGCAAAGTGGGTTCCTCCTTCTGAAATCCCTGGGGCTGCATACCTCGCTGCTGGCCTTACCATGTTTCAGATAGTGACATGGAATGTCAAAGGCCTCAGGTCTCCTCACAAAAGGGTTGCAATACTGCGCCATCTGAAAAAACTAAAGCCTGATCTGGCTCTCCTGCATCTTGACTCTACAGACTTTTTCAGGATGAGGAAACTCTGGGTCAAGGAAGTCCATGGGTCTCCTGCGGTAGAGCATAATGGCGCATAATGGCTTATAAAGCCTCCAAACAAAAAGAGATTACCTCTGCTGTGGCAATCTACAGTGCCACTTTGCGCGAAACCTACACTAAATTCCTACAGTTCCCCTCAGATGTCACCAGAGAGGCTTGGCAACTGGCTCGATCAAATTATGAGTCGTGGTTGAGGAGAGGACTTGCATCGCTCCCACTTTGATTCCCTTTTGTTCAGACATGGGAACAAGCGAGATATGCGAAAGGTCCCTATTCCCCTCAACACATTACTCAGCTGAGAGACATGGCGGGGGTGGTTAGGAAGCATCCTCAGGAAATTAATGGTGTTTTGCAAACCTTTTATCATAAATTATACACATCAGATGTTATTGCCCAGACTGCGCCTCCAGACTTCCTTCAGGGTCTCCCTGAACTTTCTGAAGAGGATAGGACATTACTTAATTCACCCGTGACGGCGGAGGAGATTAAGAGTGTAATCTCCCAACTCAATGCCCATAAGGCCCCTGGCCCTGATGGCCTAACAGAGGATTTTTTTTTAATCCTTAGCGAGGAAATCACACCTTCTCTCTTATCCTTATACTCTCTTTACATGGAGGGGGAACCGGTTCCGATCTCGTCCAACACGGCTTACATCAAGGTTCTGTTGAAACCCGGAAAGGATCCCCTAAATCCAAATTCCTATAGACCCATCTCACTATTAAATTTAGACTTAAAGATCATATCCAAAATCATGGCAGATAGGTTGGCCATGATCCTACCGGATCTGATTTCCCCGGCCCAGGTGAGCTTTGTCCGGGGAAGAGCGGCAGTAGCCAATATCCGAAAAGTTATGGCCGTGTTGGACGGGGTGAAGTTGAGACCCCATGGACGTCCATCCCCAGCTCTCCTGTCCATAGATGCTGAAAAAGCGTTCGACAGTGTGAGCTGGGGATGGATGTTCCAGGTATTGGGAGCAATGGGCTTTGGTGGAGCTTTCTTGTCCTTCCTACATGGGCTATATTCCTCCCCCCACGCTAGAATACACACCCCGGGCTTTCTTTCCAGGCCCTTTGCACTACTTAAGGGAACGCGGCAAGGGTCCCCGTTGTTATTTAATTTGGCCATAGAACCCTTGTCGCGTAGACTACAAAAAGCCAGAGATTTCACAGGAATAACGGAGGGGACCATGGAGTTAAAATGTACATTTTTTGCGGATGACATCCTCGTCTTCTTAGACCGTCCCAGGGAACATTTAGCGGCTGTCTTCCGTCATTTGGAGCTCTTTGGCTCCTACTCAGGTTTCAAGGTAAACATAGACAAAAGTGAACTCCTAATGCTGTCTCCCGTTGGTTCGGAAGGGAGGAGGGGTGATCCACCGCTCCTGGTTAAACAGGCGGCCAAACATATAACATATCTGGGAATTAGGATAGGAAAAGTAGCTAGCTCCTTATACTCACTGAATTTTCCTCCTCTATTTAAAAAACTACAGGCAGACCTAACGAGATGGTCTTCTCTTCTTCTCCCTCTGCTGGCACGGGTGTCGCTGCTAAAAATGATGGGCTTTGGAAAACTGCTGTATCCTCTACAGACTATACCGGTGGATGTGGATGTTTCTTTGCTCGCTTCGGCCTTTACTAAGTTCATATGGGCTGGCAAACGTCCGAAAATAGCTCGTAAAAAGCTGATTCTACCAAAACTGAAAGGGGGGCTTAATCTACCTGATGTAAGGTGTTATAACTTGGCTTGTCTATTACGCCACGGTGTAGACTGGTTGAGGGGTTCCAGCACACATTCCAATTTCACCCTAGAATCGCAAATGGTAACGCCATGGTCTTTTAATGGACTTCTTCACACAAGGTTTGCAAAACTACCTAAGGACATAAAAAACAGCATCCTGTTTAGGGATACCATCAAAGGATGGCAACATGCGCGTAAGCTGTTAGGCCTGCCCATGCTAATGAGCTCCTATATGGACTTATGGCATCACCCGGAATTTGATGTATCAAATTCTCACCTGTCTTTCCAACAATGGAGGAGGGTTGGTATTCACACTGCTTCTGCCTTGATTAACACGTCGGAATCTAGATACTTGACCTTCCAGGAGGTCCAGTCGGCTTATGGCTTAACTTCACGACACTTTTTGGAATATGGCCAGATAAAAAGTTTTTTGTTCTCTAGACTCAGGGATTTGCGAGGGGAACTGACATCTAACCCTCTCTGGGGCTATATTGAATCTACTAATGCCACCCATTCTCTAGCCTCTCTTAATGCAACACTGCGGGATGCCTGTACTACAGGAACATTCCCTTCACTGTTTAAATATTGGAGTGAAAAATTACCCTTGCCTGACCTTACCGAACAGATAGAAGAGTTGGGTGGATGTACGGTCGGCAATTATCTGCGAACAATAGAGGGAAACTTTCTATAAAATCACACATCATGCCACATACGGATTCAATGCACCTAGGACACCCGATCACTCGGATAGGATTGTAGCATGCCCCAATTGTGGAGATCCACTGACTGATTTATATCATGGGCTTTACATCTGCATGAAGGTGATGCCATTTTGGCGTGCCTTGACAGAGTTGTTACAGCACAAACTGCACATATCTGTGCCAGTGGATCCCCACATGATGGTGCTTCACATTTCCCCGACTGGAGCCACTGTTCCCCGACTGGTCCATATATTTCTCTTAGTTGCCAAAAGATGCTTACTTGCTAGATGGTTAGTACCAGAAATCCCTACTACAGATCATGTCCTCTCTCAGGTAAAGAGATATCTGCTAATGGATCAGCTGGATGCGGAACCCCAAAGGGAAACCTAGGTCAAATCATTTATTAAGAAATGGAGGAAATTTATTGTATCCTTCTTGGAACCAGAGGAGATCTATGCAGTAATGAGACCATTCCAGAATACCAAATGGTATCTGCAAGCGGATGTCGCAGGCTCTCTCGGTGAGTTGCGCCTTCCGGACTAGGGATAGAAAAGGCCTAGGGGTTGGCGGGACCCCACTTCGCAGGATTGGGAAGGGAGGGGGATGGGGAGGGGGGGTTATTTGGTTCTAATTTGGGCATAAATGTTGGCATATCCCGGATGACTTTGATTGTCATTATACTCTTCATTGTTGTACTTCTATGACATGCCTTTACTCAAAATAAAAAATATGTTTGCAAAAAAAAAACAAACAGATTTTGGGTCCATGGCCTGGAAACTCCCCAGATCTTAATCCCATATAGAACTTGTGGTCAATCATCAAGAGACAGGTGGACAAACAAAAACCAACAATTCTGACAAAATGTAAGCATTGATTGTGCAATTATATTTCTGTATGAGATAAAAACATCTGACAAACACACATAAAAAAGAGAGGGCAGCAGACATTTGAAAATAGAATATTTGTGTCATTCTCAAAACTTTTGGCCATGACTGTACACATTACTATTCTACTAGACATGAGAGAATTTACAGTAGGAATGAAGGGAATCACTTTGTTTCTATCTGACATCTGCTCATCAGGCTGCAATCTTTTATGTCTGCTCCGCTCCATGCCGCTCCTCCCCGGGTGCTGGGAAAAGATGGATCCAGTCCTATGAAACTTTCCCAGGACTGGATCCATCTTTTCAAGCAGACTTCAAAGCCGGCAGCCTGATGAGCAGAATGCAGATAGGAAAGAAGCCATTCCCTTCGTTCCTACTGTAAATTCACTCATCTCTATTTTTTACTATAATAAGCAGATTTTCCTTAATCATCCTTTAGAATTCTTTATATTCATTAACCTCATTGTGAAGAGGAAAATGGCTGCTCCCTTTTGTGATTTTTTTCATGAACCACAAGATATGATTTCAAATTAAAACATTTCCCACAATCTGAACATGAAAATGGCTTCTCCCCTGTGTGAGTTCTCTGATGTGTAACAAGATATGATTTCCGAATAAAACATTTCCCACATTCCAAACATGAAAATGGCTTCTCCCCAGTGTGAATTCTCTGATGCGTAACAAGATATGATTTCCGAATAAAACATTTCCCACATTCTGAACATAAAAATGGCTTCTCCCCAGTGTGAGTTCTCTGATGCTTAACTAGACATGATTTCTCAGTAAAACATTTCCCACATTCTGAACATGAAAATGGCTTCTCCCCTGTGTGAATTCTTTCATGGTTAACAAGCTTTGATCTTTGAATGAAACATTTCCCACATTCTAAACATGAAAATGGCTTCTCTCCTGTGTGAATTCTTTGATGTTCAACAAGTTTTGATTTGTTTTTAAAACATTTCCCACATTCTGAACATGAAAATGGCTTCTCCCCTGTGTGAGTTCTCTGATGCGTAACAAGATCAGATATCCGAATAAAACATTTCCCACATTCCAAACATGAAAATACCTTCTCCCCACTGTGAGTTCTCTGATGCTTAACTAGAAATGATTTCTCAGTAAAACATTTCCCACATTCTGAACATGAAAATGGCTTCTCCCCTGTGTGAATTCTTTCATGGTAAACAAGCTTTGATCTTTGAATGAAACATTTCCCACATTCTGAACATGAAAATGGCTTCTCCCCAGTGTGAGTTCTCTGATGCTTAACTAGACCTGATTTCTCAGTAAAACATTTCCCACATTCTGAACAAGAAAATGGCTTTTCCCCTGTGTGAGCTCGTTGATGCTTAACTAGACCTGATTTCTCAATAAAACATTTCCCACATTCTGAACATGAAAATGGCTTCTCCCCTGTGTGAATTCTTTCATGGGTAACAAGCTTTGATCTCTTAATGAAACATTTCCCACATTCTGAACATGAAAATAGCTTCTCTCCTGTGTGAATTCTTTGATGTTCAACAAGTTTTGATTTGCTTTTAAAAGAATTCTCACATTCTGAACATGAAAATGGCTTCTCCCCAGTGTGAGTTCTCTGATGCTTAACTAGACATGATTTCTCAGTAAAACATTTCCCACATTCTGAACATGAAAATGGCTTCTCCCCTGTGTGAATTCTTTCATGGTTAACAAGCTTTGATCTTTGAAAGAAACATTTCCCACATTCTAAACATGAAAATGGCTTCTCCCCTGTGTGAATTCTTTGATGTTCAACAAGTTTTGATTTGCTTTTAAAACATTTCCCACATTCTGAACATGAAAATGGCTTCTCCCCTGTGTGAGTTCTCTGATGTATAACAAGATCAGATATCCGAATAAAACATTTCCCACATTCTAAACATGAAAATGGCTTCTCTCCTGTGTGAATTTTTGATGTTCAACAAGTTTTGATTTGCTTTTAAAACATTTCCCACATTCTAAACATGAAAATGGCTTCTCTCCTGTGTGAATTCTTTGATGTTCAACAAGTTTTGATTTGCTTTTAAAACATTTCCCACATTCTGAACATGAAAATGGCTTCTCCCCCATGTGATTTCTCTGATGATTAACAAGATCTGATTTTTGATTTAAATATTTCTCACATTCCGAACATGAAGGTGGCTTCTCGCCTGTGTGATTTCTCCTATGCCTAACAAAATCTGATTTCTGATTAAAACATTTGTCACATTCTGAACATGAAACTGCCTTCTCCCCTGTAAGATATTTTTCGTGTTGTAAATCTGAAAACTGAGTCTTTCCTGTATTTTCTCTTTGATGTTCATCGTCTTCTCTGTAAATGTCAGCTTGCTGTGATGGAGCAGAAGATGGGACTTGTATAACAGGATGAGATGAGAGATCTTTGCTGTGAGGGGCTGAGGGTGTATCTGGGATAGTGGACGGTTCCTCATATGTATCTTGTGTGATATGATCCTCTGAGGAGATCTGATGTCCCCCTGAGCTCCTGGTAGAATCATCTGCAAAGGAGAAAACACCATTTCTCTTATTTCCCAGTAATAGAAGCTTAAACATATTGTCAGGGAGTCCTGGGGTCCGGGAAGATGGAAGTCCCTTGTCTAGACCCGCAACCCCTGTCCCTACCTGCTTGCCCCCCTAGGCTAACCCCTAGGGCAGCAACTGGGCGACAGTCCCTACCTTACCTAGGGATACGGGGACGTAGACAGTACACACAGATAGGTATATACAAAAACAGTTCAGGCAGTCCGAGTCAGCAACAGGAGGTCACGTCAAAATCCGAATCAGCAAACAGGGGGTAAACAGAGTCCGGTCCTAGGTCAAACACAAGAAGTAACGCAGTACAGAGGATGAGGCAGAGGCAAATGCGAAGTCCAAGTGCCAAATAGCAAGCAGAACAATAAGATACGCTGGTGTAGCTGGAGACCAAACATACACTGGCAACTTCAAGGTGTAAATCACCAGCTTAAATGCTACCAGAGCTCCCGCCCCAGCCCCTGATAGGATAAGTCACGTGGTGCAGTGAGGTCCCCGACCCAGCCGGCCTCTGGCTACATACATCCTTGGTAAGTGCTCAGAGACTTCCACACAGCTCTCTGGATGACCCTCCCCGAATAAGAGACGTCACAGCGACTCCCCGGTCCAGGGTCTATACTGTCAGGGTGGTGGAGGTTTCTGCCCAACACAGTACACACGGCCCCCCCCAAACCCACCTTGGACCTTGGCTAATTGGTGCAGTACTCTGCCAGGATGGTTGTGTAAGATAGCCTAGTGTTGAATAAGAGGACCTCATACGGTTAGAATAAGTAGAGAATAAGACCACCTTTTGTCAAACAAGCCCAGTGACTGTCAGGTTTGGTAGCACGAGTCCCAGGCTTGAAATATTGGGCGAAGCTAACCCCGTTGGTCGGCGAGGTAGGGCCGGTTTCGAAACGGCAAAGGAGAGGACAACCCCAGGCGAAGCTCGGGATCCTCGGCACCGTCATGTGACTACGCTGCGGACAGGATAGCATAAGAAGATCCGGCAGCAACATCCAGGGATGGCGCGCTGGTTTAACACGAGGCAGAGTGTGGGGCTGAGAGACTTGCCACCAGACACCTTGGGAAAGCTCTTAGTACCTGTGGAGGCGGTAAGATCTTTCTTTAACCCTGAGCTGTAAGCCAGGAATGAACTAACTACTGCATACCCTCATACCCCCACTGATACCCCTGCATTCCTGTGTATATGACTGGGGGACCGGGGGAATTCCTGAGGTGCAATAAGTACTCCAAGAATGACAAGTAATATCTGCAGGCTAGTATTGCCAGATCCAGCTCATAGCCGGAAGACTTTGAATTGTCATATTGCAATATTGTCAATTGGAGTATCTCCAAGGTATGAGGTCCGTCCTGTATTATAGAGCTCATGGCCGCTGGCTGGGGTCATTAATGACAACTAATGTTTATTTTGTAGACTTTTGTGGAGCAGTCCCCCGTTACCTTCCTCCTCCTGGATAAGAGATCAGGATGCCGACAAAAGCACAACCTAGGAGGTCGGGGGTGTTCAAGATCTGCAACAGCCCCAGAAGATAGAAAAATATTTTAAATCTCCTTTAACTAATACGAAGACTCGCGGCCAGAAAAATGTTTCCCCCAATGCAGGGGCTGTGAGCAAAGGAGCTGGTTATGCTGCTCTAGAGTTAGGGCCCTATTCCACAGTAACGAATCAGCCGATTATTGCTCGGTGGAATAGAGAGAATGATCAGCCGATGATCGTGTCATCGGCTGATCGTTCATTTAGGGCCAGACCTAAAATCATCGTTCCCCCACCGCGCATCGCTACGATTGAATAGCGATTTGACGATTTGAGAAGCAGCATACATTACCTGTCAGGTCTTCTGCTCCGCTCTGTCTTCCTCCCCGGGTCCCGCGCGCTCTACCTTCAGAATGGCCGGTCAGCTGACAGAGCGCTTAGCCACTCACAGGCCGGGACCGCCATGGCCTGTGATTGGCTGAGTGGCCTGCCAGCTGACAGGCCAGTCTGAAGCTAGAGCACGCGGGACCCGTGGAGGAAGACAGAGTGGAGCAGAAGACCTGACAGGTAATGTATGATGCTGCAAGGACATCGTTAATGATGTCCCTGCAGCCCTCGCTCATCGATCATCGGGCCGTGGAATAGGCCCAGGAAACGAGTGCCGATCTAGCAGATCGGCGCTCGTTTACATCGTTGATCGGGCCCTACTCGGCCTGTGGAATAGGGCCCTTAGAGGACGGAGCTTCTATCCCTGGGGCACTGGTGTCTGATGTTGTCTAAAATCCTCTCAGAAGTACTGAGGTGTAACTCTGGAATGTCTGAGATGAGGATGCAAATTGGCGGACTGGTCACGGATGTGTCATTAATCCGGGACCATCTCCATAAAATTAGAGACCGGGTTCATAAAGTGGAAAAAACTGTAGATCCCATACAGGCACAGTTAAAAAACCTGGAGGTTGAGATGAAATCCCTTAAATCTAACTATGGCTCAGTGACTAGTCGTCTCACAGACATGGAGGACAGGTCTCGACGTGCCAATATTAGAATAATGGGTCTCCCGGAGGGGGCGGAAGGAGAGAAGTGCATTGATTTCTGCGTCCAGTGGATAAAGGATAACATGGATGCCTCTCTCCTTTCACCATATTTTGATGTAGAGAGGGTACATCAAGTGCCATTTAAGCCGCCCCCTCCGGGCGCCTCGCCTAGAACTTTGTTGGTTAAAATTATGTCTTGCAGGGATAGGGACATCATCCTCAGGCATTTGAGGCAGAACGGAGAAGTTCTATTTAATGGTAATAAGATTTCACTCTCTCCAGATTACTCAAAAGCAACACAGAAACAGAGGGAATCTTTTAAAGATGTTAAGCGTAAGGGTCCTATTCCACGGGCCGAGGAGTGTCCGATCAATGATGTTAACGAGCAGCGATCTGCTAGATCGCTGCTCGTTTACTGGGCCTATTCCACGGCCCGATGATCGTTGAGCCCTTGCAGCATCATACATTACCTGTCCAGGCTTCTTCTCCGCGCTGTCTTCGTCCCCGGGTCCCGCACGCTCTATCTTCAGAATGGTGGGTCAGCTGACAGGCTGTGATTGGCTGAGCGCTCCGTCAGCTGACCGGCCATTCTGAAGATAGAGCACGTGGGACCCGGAGATGAAGACAGCATGGAGAAGAAGCCTGGACAGGTAATGTATTACTGCTGCTGCTTGTCAAATCTTTGGTCGCCCGCCATGCACCGCTATTTAACCGTAGCGATGCGCAGTGGGGGAACGATGATTTTAGGTCTGGCCCTAAATGAACGATCAGCCGATGACACAATCATTGGCTGAACGTTCTCTCTATTTCACCGAATGATAATCGGCCGAATCAGGCCAAATGGGGCCGATTAACGTTACTGTGGAATAGGGCCCTAAGCTTAGAGAATTAAATATTCCTTTTTCCCTTCTGTTTCTGTCAAAGCTTCGAGTGACCTATATGGATAGAGTCCATATATTTGTAACGCCCTCTGATGTACTTGAATGGATTGAGAGCATAGGGCGGTAATAATGTTGTGTGGGGGAGGTGTGTTTGGCTCGGTATTCTGTTCCAAAAATAAGTTGTCGGGGACTGCTGACAGGGGGAGGGAGGGGGGAGGAGGCGTTAGTGGAAGTTAGAGACACACAGAGAGCAGTCTTCGTCTTGGTCCAGCGTCATCTCCCGGCCATAGTGTGTTTGATAGAAAATCATACCACAGAGGATACGATTTCCAAAGTACGCCAGAGATGGGCCGTGCAGGAATATCATGCATCATTTACAGGCTACTCTGCCGGTCTCTCTATTTATATTCACAGAAAGATACATTTTTCTTTAGTGCACAGGAAGGTGGATGGGAGGGACAATATATTTTTCTGCACGCTAAAATTAATGGTGAGATAATGGTTCTTGCTTTTTTGCATATACCTCCCCCATGTAAGACAGATGTTTTAAGAATACTGGTTGATTACATGAAGGATAAACCTAACACCCCACTGATAATCGCGGGTGACTTCAACTCTGTCCCGAGTCAGCGCCGCCTCTGTGGTGTGTCCCTGCACCGCCTCCCATGTCTGTCTGCAGCGCCTCCCATGCCTGTGTGCGGACAACCCATCCCCCAACACCCCACCCCACATACGCTGTTTGCGTCCGCTTCCTGAGTCCTCTTCTCAGCTTCCGATGTGCGCAGTTGCGACCCGGCAACCATGGCGCAGAGGGCAAACTGAGGGCGGAACGAAAGGCAGGGGGAGGCGAGCCCGAGACCACACAGGCGCTTCCCCTGGGCACGAACGCTCTCGGCCCCGCCTCTTAGACCCGGCATATTCTCAAGTAAACTTTGATTTTTAGCGGAAAGAAAGTACAAACAGCAGGGACAAACATACCAGGAGACAGCAGTTCAGATAAGCTACAAGCAGGTATAAGTAGGGGGGGAATCAGTGGGCGCAGAGTCGCTTTAACGAATCCTGTGCTCTGGGAGAACTACCCCCTTCGATGTATGAAGCAACGATTATACTAATTTTAAAAAAAGGAAAGGACCCACTGGATGTCGGTTCTTATAGGCCGATATCCTTACTAAACATCGATACTGAAATTTTTGCTAAACATATAGTCCAGAGGCAGAAGGACCTGATGCCAATATTGGTAAGTGAGGATCAGAGAGGATTTGTATCGGGCCGTTCAGTCTTCTCTAACATAGAAGAGACATTTGCTAACATACAGATGTCGAGGGGGTTGCCCCGCTCCATCCTGCCTATAGATGCCGTAAAGGCTTGACAGGGTGGAGTGGGGAATCCTTTGGGAAACCCTTAGGACCTTTAGACTGTAATTCAATATGTGAAGATGTTGTATATTAAGCCCATGGCATGTGGAGAATGGAGCGGTGTCAAAGGCGTTTAGATTAGAGGGGCACCAGACAGGGCTGCCCCCTCTCACCCATCTTGTTTGCACTATACATAGAGCCCCTTTCTCAATTAATAAAAAATGATCAATGTATAGAAGGTTTCAGGCTAAAAGATATAAGGAGCAAAGTTATTATGTATGCAGACGGCGAACTGATGTTCATCCGGGACCCAGGTCACGGCCTTCCAGCAGCAATGGAACAACTGGAGTTATTTGGTACATACTCAGGTTTCCAAATAAACTGGTCCAAATCCGTACTGCTTGAGTTGGATCATCCCCCAATGGAGGCTCTGGCCAATCTGACCCTCCAGAGGAACGTAGATTATTTATGTGTAAAGGTCTCTGCAAACTTAGAAAGGTACACTGCCTCAAACATTAAACCCTATTTAAATAAACTGGAGGGTAAAATTAAGGTATGGCTTAAATTACCACTATCAATGTCTGACAGAATAGCCCGTGTAACAATGGTGGTTCAACCACAGGTCTTGTATTATCTTAGAGCGGCTCCTGCCTGGATCCCGGATGGATACTTTTTGTGTCTAGAGGTTCTGTTAGGTAAACCGATTTGGGGTGGCAGAAGGAACAGGCTCAGATACCATACTTTTACTTTACCGTCTGATTTGGGGGGGGCTGATCTTTACTGGACTTCCGATTTTACTTTTTTTATGTATAAATTGCTGCAGATAAAACGTAATAATAATAATAATAATAATAATAATAATAATCTTTGGAGGAATGTAGTTTTCGGCCTTGAGAATCTGAGATATGAATCACTGTATGAATTCCTGGAATCCAATAGATGGTCCCTTGTATATTATAGAGAATGGAAGATGGTGAGAATGTGGGGCAAGGTTTGGGTGAAAATGAAGAAACTGTTGGGCATAACAGCTAGCACAAAGTACACCCCCTCGTGGGGTAATACACAACTGACACACTTAAATAGTCTTTTTGGTATAATCGCAGAATCACCTTAGTGTCTCATCTATTTCGGGATGGGGCCATAAAAACATTTGAGGAAATAAGGATAGAATTTTCACTTCAAGAGACTCACTGGCTGAAATATAGACAGCTGCAGCACGCACTTAATGCTACTTTAGGAGGGAGTTTGGCAATAGTCCAAAATGTTACTTTCATGGATGTGGTGGATGATTGCCAAGGGAATAAAAAAGGGGAATTTTAAAAAATTATTCACGATTTTCACAGAAAATTTATACACTGACTGGTTTAGGAATTATAAGAAAAGCACAGAGTGGGAAGAAGAAGAAGTGGGGGAGATTCTGGAGGTAGAATGGGATAACATTTTGGGAAACATTAGGAAAAGTAGTGTTAACAAAAATCACTAACTCATACAGTTTAAAATCATTCACCGTCTGCATTACCATCTGTCCTTTCTATAGATTTTTTTTTAAATTCAGAACAGGTACGCTGTAAGAGGAGGATAGTCACTATAGATGCAGCAACGTGAGACTGATAGTGATATATTGTCCGCTGGGACTGTGCTGTATATTAGAATTTAGGCTGAATGATTATATAGCTGGAAAACTGACAGGACACAGAGCTTATAATATTCCACACAGAATAGTTACAGCCGGTGACTGAGGAGAATGTGTGACTGTTCTCTGCATTTAGTGGTCACTACTCACCTGGGTGGTTACCTGTAGTGATGTCCTCCTTATACTGCTCATCACTGCTGTCATCTGTCTCTTCTTCTTTTACTATCTTGTGCATAGCAATATTATGGTTCAGTTCCTTCCCTGCAGTGATGTCCTCTTTATACTGCTCATCACTGCCCACATCTGTCTCTTCTTCTTTATTATCTTGTCTGTAGGATTAATAGAGTAAAGATCCTTCCCTGTAGTAATATCCTCCATATACTGGTCCTCACTGCTCACATCTGGCTCTTCTTTAACTTCTATCTTTATAGCATCAATATACTTCAGATCCTTCCCTGTAGTGATGTCTTCCTTATACTGCTCATCACTGCTGTCATTTGTCTCTTCTTCTTTTGCCCTTATGTCTGTAGCATTCATAAAGTTCAGATTCTTTCCCATAGAAATGTCCTCCTTATACTGCTCATCACTGCTCACATCTGTTTCTTCTTCTTTCATCATCATATATGTAACATTAATAGAATTCAAATCCTTCCCTGTAGTGATGTTCTCCTTATACTGCTCATCACTGCTCACATCTGTCTCTTCTTCTTCTTCTTTTACTGTCATATCTGGAGCATTAATCTCAATTAGATCTTCCCCCTGATTCATAAGATGTGAGAGAAATATAGTAAAAGTCATCAGAAAGTAGGAGAAGTCAGGTGGGATGTACAGATCATAGGGAACATCTCCATCTACCTGATCCTGATCCTGTGGGAGAAGAGGACGGGGACATCTCTCTGGTGCTGTTCTCTTACTGGATCTGACGGGAGGGAACACATACAGAGACTGAATTCATTCTTTCCATCCAGATAATACAGAGAGGAGGTGTGTATATAGTCCTGTCTATTACCTGCTGATGGGAGGGGCTGCTGATCCTCCAGCATCACATCCTTGTACTGATCCTTGTGTCCTTCTACATACTCCCACTCCTCCATGGAGAAATAGACCGCCACGTCCTGACACCTTATAGGAACCTGACACACACAATGATCACACAGTCATCCCCCCCACCCCTCCAGTGGTGTTACTGTATAATGTCCCAGCATTCCCAGCAGCCACAGTCTCACCTCTCCACTCAGCAGCTCCACCATCTTGTTGGTGACTTCTAGGATCTTCTCTTCCTCCATTTCCTCATGTATCAGGGGCCCCGGGATTGGGCTCAGGGTTCTTCCCCATCCTTCACACCCAGGGGCCCCACAGCGCCCACTAGAGGACTTCTTCACTACTGTGTAATCCTGTGTATGGAGAGACACATTACTATCACTCCATCCATTCCCACCATCCCTCACCTCTCCAGTCCTATCCATCTGTTATTCCATAGATAAGAATGATGTCATGATGACATCACTCCCAGAATCCCTCACCTCCCCAGTCCTATCCATCTGTTATTCCATAGATAAGAATGATGTCATGATGACATCACTCCCAGAATCCCTCACCTCTCCAGTCCTATCCATCTGTTATTCCATAGATAAGAATGATGCCATGATGACATCACTCCCAGAATCCCTCACCTCTCCAGTCCTATCCATCTGTTATTCCATAGATAAGAATGATGTCATGATGACATCACTCCCAGAATCCCTCACCTCCCCAGTAAGCAGGAAGAGTATGTGTAGGGTGAGGGTTATTATCCTCTCGGCCATCTTGTCTCTGTCTCTCTCCATGGTTGATGGGTCGGTCTCTTATATAGAAGATATCAGCAGAGGATCCTGGAGAGATGAATAGAAAGTAGAGGATACAATGTATAATAAAGAACGGGAAGAAAAAGTACAACAAACCCGGCATAGCGATAGGAAGAGACAAGTTATGAATGTGTAAGATGTTTGAGCTCCTGTGATGTCAGAGAAACAAAATTAACAAAAATAACTCTGGGAGCGCTTAAAGGGATTATCCAATGTGATCCCCCCATACTGTCCCCCTCCCCCTTAGCACAGCTGGATGCCCCCTCTCCCCTGAACACTGTAAATCTCCTACCTGTCTGGCAGCCAGTGGGCAGATCCCAGGAGGCAGCAGCAGCAGCAGAGCACACTAGCAGGAGGAGGGGGAGGGGCAGGAAGGATTTCCACATGTACCTTGTGTCTGGCCCCTCCTCCTCTCCAGTGATTGGTGCTCCGGAGGCAAGGGGCGGGGCATTCCAGCAGCTGCTGATAAACAAGTCAGGAAGCCGCCTGCAGAGCTGTACAGGAGCCGTGTGCTTCCCCTGTGCTTCCAGGACCTGCCATGATGTCACAGTCATGTGATCAGTCACGTGGAGGAGGAGTCACATGATCAGGGGCTGCTGCTCAGTGTATGCAGGACTCTGCTGTGCTGGATGAGCTGTGTGTATGCAGCAGAGCTGTCTGTGTGTGATGTGTGTGGAGCAGAGCTGTGTATGTGTGTGTTATATATGCCTGCAGTAGAGCCCTGTGTGTAATGTACATGTATCTGAGCTGTATATGTGTAATGTACATGTAGCTGAGCTGTATATGTGTAATGTACATGTAGCTGAGCTGTATATGTGTAATGTACATGTAGCTGAGCTGTATGTGTGTAATGTACATGTAGCTGAGCTGTATATGTGTAATGTACATGTAGCTGAGCTGTACAAGTTAGGGCCAGAAATATTTGGACAGTGACACAAGTTTTGTTATTTAGCTGTTTACAAAAACATGTTCAGAAATACAATTCTATATATAATATGGGCTGAAAGTGCACACTCCCAGCTGCAATATGAGAGTTTCCACATCCAAATCGGAGAAAGGCTTTAGGAATCATAGCTCTGTAATGCATAGCCTCCTCTTTTTCAAGGGACCAAAAGTAATTGGACAATGGACTCTTAAAGGAGAAGTCCGGCGAAAATTATTTTTTTATATGTTATTACTTATGGAAAGTTATACAATTTTCTAATGTACATTAATTATGGGAAATGCTCCTATACTGCTATTTCCCTTAATTTAGTGTATCAGGAAGTGTTAGAATTATCTCTGAAGCAGTGACATCACGACCTACGGTGTAATTCCTATGGAGTGTCCAGCAGGGGGCGCTCTACATATAGAAGTCAATGAGTACCATTGACTTCTATATATAGTGCGCCCCTGCTGGACACTCCATAGGAATTACAGTGTATGTAATGTAATGTAATGTAATGCACTGTACTGTACTGTTGTGACTTTATGAATACATTTATGGAATACTTTGGGGAGCAAGTGTCCTTGCTCCCCAAAGTATCCCATAAATGTATTCAATGAATACATTTGCAGGGCACCGAGCAGGGAGGGAGAGAGGTGCCATCTACCTCCCCCCTCCCTGCTCGGTGCTGGGAACATATACAAAGCACTACTCCCCCATTATCTGCAGATAATGGGGGAGTAGTACCTTTTGCTATCCCTATCACCGCCCGCGCCGCCGCCGCTCACACAGGGGCTGCTATTCATGCCCCCCGCCGCTCCCCCTCCTCCCGGCATCAAACTTACGATTGCGCCGCTGATTCCCCGCCGCCCGCGCCGCTCCTAACTACCCGCCCGCTCGCTCGCTCGCCCGCCCCGTTCCTGGCCGCCGCTCTCTGCTCATGCTGGCCGCGTCAGCTCGCCCCCACCCCGGCCGGGGACACCAGGAAGCGCCGTGCTCCCGGCCGGGGTGGGGGTGGGCTGACGCGGCCGGCATGAGCAGAGAGCGGCGGCCAGGAACGGGGCGGGCGGGCAGTTAGGAGCGGCGCGGGCGGCGGGGAATCAGCGGCGCAATGAATAGCAGCCCCTGTGTGAGCGGCGGCGGCGCGGGCGGTGATAGGGATAGCAAAAGGTACTACTCCCCATTATCTGCAGATAATAGGGGAGTAGTGCTTTGTATATGTTCCCAGCACCGAGCAAGGAGGGGGGAGGTAGATGGCACCTCTCTCCCTCCCTGCTCGGTGCCCTGCAAATGTATTCATTGAATACATTTATGGGATACTTTGGGGAGCAAGGACACTTGCTCCCCAAAGTATTCCATAAATGTATTCATAAAGTCACAACAGTACAGTGCATTACATTACATTACATACACTGTAATTCCTATGGAGTGTCCAGCAGGGGCGCACTATATATAGAAGTCAATGGTACTCATTGACTTCTATATATAGAGCGCCCCCTGCTGGACACTCCATAGGAATTACACCGTTGGTCGTGACGTCACTGCTTCAGAGATAATTCTAACACTTCCTGATACACTAAATTAAGGGAAATAGCAGTATATGAGCATTTCCCATAATTAATGTACATTAGAAAATTGTATAACTTTCCATAAGTAATAACATATAAAAAAATAATTTTCGCCGGACTTCTCCTTTAACCCCTTAACGACATCGGGCGTAAACTTACGCCCTGGCGCCATGGTACTTAGCGCATCAGGGCGTAAATTTACGCCCGATGTTTCCCCGATCGCTGCGTGTTCACACACAGCGGTCGGGGAAGATGGCCTGCTATAAATCATAGCAGGCCATCATAGCTTCTCGGCACGGGGGGTGGTTAACACCCCCCGTGCTTACGATCGCTGCTATAGGCTGATAAATTCAGATCAGCCAATAGCGGCGATCGGAACCTTTCCGGGTCATCGGTGACCCGATGACCCGGAAAAAAATGGCGGTCGGTGCTGTCCGAGGACGGCACCGACCGCCATTACTGTAAAAAGTAATGTTGATCGCCGTGCCACCGGCCCGATCGCCGTGAACGGCCGGCCGGCCGTTCACGGCGATCGGGCCGGTGGCACGGCGATCAGAGTCCCACAAAATAGTAAATACCTGCCCTGGACCCCTCAGCTAGGTAGCCGAGGGGTCCAGAGCAGGTATTTGTACATTACTCACCTGTCCCGGGCTCCTGATCGGCGTCTTCCGGGTTCGCGGCGTCCTCCGTCATTCCGTTCGGGTCTTCGGGTCTTTCCGGCGGTCCTCGTCGTCTTCTTTCGGCTATTTTCGGCTCCAGCCTCGTCATTTTCCGGATTTTGCGCTCTGCTGCCCCCTAGCGGCTGATATGTGTAATACACTTATCAGCAGCTACAGGGATATTCAGAATATAAAAAAAAAATATTTTTTTTTCCCAAATTTTTTTTTTTCTATTTTCCGCACCCTATCGCCGCTGAGTGTTGATCAGCATCGCACGAAAGTGCACTGCTAATCAGCAACTCCTCCTTTTTGGCGTAGGGTGTTTTTTTTCTATATTCTACTGCCACGGTCTGCTTATAAGTGCTGCACATAAGTGCGGCATATATCAGCAACTCCTTTGTTGGCGTAGGTTTTTTTTTATACTTACTGTAAAAAAACACGTAAAAAAACACTACATTACACCACACTACATTGAATAAAGTTTGACACTACACCACTACATACCCCATATACTAGTCCCCATATAAAGATGGCCCCCAGGGTGTTTTCGGCGTCAGAGGGATACGTTATTATTGCCTCCGACACCAAAACAGCCAGTGAGGATGAATGGGGGGGTCCTTCTTTCCTCCATTCATCCTCATCATCCAGTGACGTGTCTGGGAGTAGCGTAGCGTACGCTGCCCCCCAGACACGTCTTTTCCGCCAGTACCGTCCCAATAAGAGATGACGGCATGGTGTGAAATTCTACACACTCTGTGACAGTACCTCAGGGTACACTTACAGATTTCGGGTACGTGCAAGCTGCGGAATGGCGAAGGATACCCTTTGTGCATTCCGCAGCTGGCACCCGCCGGCGGACTGATGCGGGCGGCGTGTCTCCACCCGTGTCATAGACTCCATTCTATGCACGGGCGGAATCCGTTGTCCATCCAAAGAATGAACACGTTGGACGGAGAGCGGAATCCGCCCGTGCATAGAATGGAGTCTATGACACGTGTGGAGACGTGTGCCTGCATCAGTCCGCCGGTGGGTGCCAGCTGTGGAATGCACGAAGGGTTATCTGTCGCGATTCCGCAGTGTGCACGTACCCTTAGAGTGTATGTAGGAAGGGACACCCGAATCCAGCCCCCAGATGCCCCCTTCCCCCCATCCTTGGAGTTAGTGGGGAGATCGTCCGGGAACTGATCTTCCCACTA